>NW_027094089.1:51434822-51583146 GCF_029207755.1 Chamaea fasciata | reverse complement strand
TTTTGTTTGCTTGTTCATTTCTTCTCTTTCCTTTCCTTTCCTTATCCTTTCCTTCCTTTCCTTTCCTTTCCTTTCCTTTCCTTTCCTTTCCTTTCCTTCCTTTCCTTTCCTTTCCTTTCCTTTCCTTTCCTTTCCTTTCCTTCTCCTTTCCTTTTCCGATTTCCTTTCCTTTCCTTTCCTTTCCTTTCCTTTCCTTTCCTTTTCCTTTCCTTTCCTTTCCTT
The DNA here is from genome assembly GCF_029207755.1 of Chamaea fasciata. Taxonomy (NCBI): domain Eukaryota; kingdom Metazoa; phylum Chordata; class Aves; order Passeriformes; family Sylviidae; genus Chamaea; species Chamaea fasciata. The sequence goes on along the minus strand of NW_027094089.1, from coordinate 51,582,924 downwards.
TCCTTTCCTTTCCTTTCCTTTCCTTTCCTTTCCTTTCCTTTTCCTCTTCCTTTCCTTTCCTTTCCTTTCCTTTCCTTTCCTTTCCTTTCCTTTCCTTTCCTTTCCTTTCCTTTCCTTTCCTTTCTTTCCTTTCCTTTCCTTTCCTTTCCTTTCCTTTCCTTTCCTTTCCTTGCCTTTCCTTGCCTTTCCTTGCCTTTCCTTGCCTTTCTTGCCTTTCCTTGCCTTGCCTTGCCTTGCCTTGCCTTGCCTTGCCTTGCCTTGCCTTGCCTTGCCTTGCCTTGCCTTGCCTTGCCTTGCCTTGCCTTGCCTTGCCTTGCCTTGCCTTGCTTGCCTTGCCTTGCCTTGCCTTGCCTTGCCTTGCCTTGCCTTGCCTTGCCTTGCCTTGCTTGCCTTGCCTTGCCTTGCCTTGCCTTGCCCTTGCCTTGCCTTGCCTTGCCTTGCCTTGCCTTGCCTTGCCTTGCCTTGCCTTGCCTTCCCTTCCCTTGCCTTGCCTTCCCTTGCCTTGCCTTGCCTTCCCTTGCCTTGCCTTCCCTTGCCTTGCCTTCCCGGAACTTCCCTTCCCTTGCCGGAACTTCCCTTCCCTTGCCGGAACTTCCCTTCCCGGAACTTCCCTTCCCTTCCCTTCCCTTCCCTTCCCTTCCCTTCCCTTCCCTTCCCTTCCTTCCCTTCCCTTCCCTTCCCTTCCCTTCCCTTCCCTTCCCTTCCCTTCCCTTCCCTTCCCTTCCCTTCCCTTCCCTTCCTTCCCTTCCCTTCCCTTCCCTTCCCTTCCCTTCCCTTCCCTTCCCTTCCCTTCCCTTCCCTTCCCTTCCCTTCCCTTCCTTCCCTTCCCTTCCCTTCCCTTCCCTTCCCTTCCCTTCCCTTCCCTTCCCTTCCCTTCCCTTCCCTTCCCTTCCCTTCCCTTCCCTTCCCTTCCCTTCCCTTCCCTTCCCTTCCCGGAACTTCCTTCCCGGAACTTCCCGGAACTTCCCTTCCCGGAACTTCCCTTCCCGGAACTTCCCTTCCCGGAACTTCCCTTCCCGGAACTTCCCTTCCCGGAACTTCCCTTCCCGGAACTTCCCTTCCCTTCCCTTCCCTTCCCTTCCTTCCCTTCCCTTCCCTTCCCTTCCCTTCCCTTCCCTTCCCTTCCCTTCCCTTCCCTTCCCTTCCCTTCCCTTCCCTTCCCTTCCCTTCCCTTCCCTTCCCTTCCCTTCCCTCTTCCCTTCCCTTCCCCTTCCCTTCCCTTCCCTTCCCTTCCTTCCTCCCTTCCCTTCCCTTCCCTTCCCTTCCCTTCCCTCCCTTCCCTTCCCTTCCCTTCCCTTCCTTCCCTTCCCTTCCCTTCCCTTCCCTTCCCTTCCCTTCACCTTCCCTTCCCTTCCCTTCCCTTCCTTCCCTTCCCTTCCCTTCCCGGAACTTCCCTTCCCGGAACTTCCCTTCCCCTTCCCGGAACTTCCCTTCCCGGAACTTCCCTTCCCGGAACTTCCCTTCCCGGAACTTCCCTTCCCGGAACTTCCCTTCCCTTCCCGGAACTTCCCTTCCCTTCCCGGAACTTCCCTTCCCTTCCCGGAACTTCCCTTCCCTTCCCGGAACTTCCCTTCCCTTCCCGGAACTTCCCTTCCCTTCCCTTTCCGGAACTTCCCTTCCCTTCCCGGAACTTCCCTTCCCTTCCCGGAACTTCCCTTCCCTTCCTGGAACTTCCCTTCCCTTCCCGGAACTTCCCTTCCAGAACTTCCCTTCCCTTTTTCTTTTTTTTTTTTTTTTTTGAAAAAGCACTGATTTATTCATCATCATTGCATTGAAGGTTTTGCTTGCTGTAAGAAATGGCGTTAAGATTCTTCATTCTATCTTCTAAACCATGAAGTCAATCTCTTGTGCAACAAGTACTAGCCATACCATAAGAAACTGGTGAAGCCGGTGTTTTTTTCCACATAAAAATTCAACACACTTGCAATGCATGGATGTCTGTGATGCATTGAATCTGCTAGATATCTTCTCAGCAATGGAACTGAACCAGAATTTTCTATTTATGGGGAAAGTCACTGTTGCAGAAAACCTCTGACTCACACCAAAACAAAACAGAATTTTTAGCTTAACATGTTGATGTTTTGCTTTCTCTCTTTTAGGATGCAATCTCGGAAAATTCAGAGCTGCCCAGAAAGCATTTCCATATAATTCAATGTATCAGTTTCCAGCACTCCAATAAGAACAACAGTATTTTTCTGAATGTCTGCTGAACTGTCTTCATTTACATTATGGAAGAGGTATATTGGTTCTCTAAGGATAATATGGCACTTTGTCTCCCTTCCTAACTTCCTTGAGAAGATAAATTCTTGTATACTTGGAGTTTGGGACAATTGCAAAGGAACACCCAAAGCAATCCTCTCAAACATAAAGACCCTGTCAGTTGAAGTCTACCACGAAGAGAAAGCAGTCTATGTGTAGTATGTTGTTCTTGTGTGACTTTATGTGTATCTATCATTCTTATTCTCCCTCCCTCTTCTTCCTCCCTCCCTCCTCTTCTTTATACTTTCACCTTTATCTTTCCTGTCAGATATGCCTGTTTCTTTCTGAAACTGTATTTACCTGTGTGTGTGTTTGTATGTGTATGTGTTCACACTTTGCCTTTGAACAGAAATACAAGAGCAAACCTGGTCCCGAAGACCAAATTCTATTGCCAGAGCATGCTCTGGTTTCCTGTTTCCTTAGGTCCTGACTATGTGTTTTCTTGTTCTGAAGGCTTGTACATTATCTAGCACAGACACTGCATGTCAGCAGCTTTGAAGAGGTAATGATATCCTAAGTGTTAGGCAAACCTGACTAAAGTACTGTCTCTGGTAGCAACATGCTCATAGATTATTCTAGGACACCTGTCTTTTGTATTTGAAGCTTGTCTTGTTTTCAGACCATTGATGTCCCCAAGACAGTGGTGAAGTTAGTGTGAGCTGAATGTTGCACACTGGCTGCCTTGTGAAAGAAGAAGGCTTCGTTCTACACTGCTCATTATCAAGGCCCCTAGGCTGTCCTTTATGTAGTGCAGACAGCAGTACTAGTCTGGCTTTTCCACACTGAATATACCTCACGCTTTCTGGGCATTCTGAGGTTAAAGAGATAAACTTTTAGTTTAGATAATTTTTAGTAGTCTATCACCTCTCAGGACATTACAAGAAGAAATGTAAAGATGTGGCACAGGCCTAGAGGACCCAGTGAACTTGATCTACCTCCTGGATAGTGCCATCAGAACTGAAAGCAGTACATTCTGCTTTCATTGTGCTGTGACAGTCTTGCAAAAAAGACAAACCCAGCAAACTTTGTTCAGTTGGGTAAGAGTTCCATTGCTGCATGGGGAAACACAGGGTTCATACCCAGGCTTGGTGTGGTAGGCATGAAGTTAGATCCTTTACAGATCTTCCAGTACGCCTTATACATCCAGATCTTGTACCTTGCTGGAACTAGCTCCTTTTCTGCTGGTGCTAAAGAAATGCAGGATATAGAGGGGTCCTGTAGATAATTTTTTTTCTTGAATTGCATAGTCATTTTGACAAGCCTGGAAATGCAGAAATTTAGAAAAAGAAGCATATCTATTTTTTGGCCCTTTGTGTTAAGAAACCCTAAGGCTGTTCATATGCCCTTTTATCGTCTCTCTTTCGTGACTAGCTAATGGTTCTAACAAGGTCACTTGGAAGTGGAAAGCAGCTGTGCTTCTCTTGGCTAAGCACTGAGACATCCTGAAGGAGACATCTAGGTGGTGTTACTGGAATGAGGAAAGACTCCACTGGAAAATGGGCACAAGAAATGCACGAATACGGAGAAGAATTTCTAAAAAACTTCATAGATTCTCATTCTGGTAGTTGAAAGCTTTCCAAAATTGCATAATCATTTCAGTATATGACAACTACAGAGGAAAATAAAAGTACCAAAAACATGGTCTACTGCTGTACAGGGTGGTTTTTTGATGCCTCATCCACTGGCTGTGACATATAAAGGTCTGCTGCTCTGCCTAATTTCTGTTTCTGCAGAGAAAGACGGATATCCCTGCCTGAGGAGAACACTGTTGTCATTCTCAGGCTGTTGTATTTCTTTGTAGCTCCAAATGAATGCAAATTTTCTTAGCAATTTAAAGGGAAATAATGAATGTAAATATAGCAAACCCAATCAACAGATATAATTTCATAATATAATAAATATTGAAGATAACTATATTTGATAACATTTGGTCAAATTATTTACCAAATCTATTATGCATTTTCAAGAACAGAGCATGAGTAAGTGTGGTCTATGAAAGGCAGTACTGAAAAACCCAGCCACGTTGGTGCAGGAAGGCAAACTCAGCCTGTTGTCCATGTACATACTGAAGCAAAAATATCCTTGCCTGTACCAAAATCATTTCAGTGACTGGTTTACTGGGAGTTGAGGAAACTGGATGAAGTTCCAAGAAGGAGAAGAAGAATGTATTTTTTTCCTATGTAATATGAGTGGGAACTTCTTTTGAGATCTTGAAATCAGTGATGGCCTTTAGTCTATTAAACCCATTTGCTCAGTATTTGTGGTAATTTTGTTTGAAAAATCAGTTTCAGGATGTAAGACCTGTTCAGATATTTTTTCCTCTATGTATATTCAACTTAAAAGCAGATAACATAAATAAAATCAGATTTTAAAGATGTACTACAGACTTCTAAACAATTTTGATTTCCGTTGAAGCAAAACTTGACCTAATAGCATAAGTAAAAACATTTTTTGTGTTACGAAAATGATGTATCATTGTTTGCTAAATAAGATGAAGGTTTTCTCTCCATATGTTATGTAATTGCCATAGCTTCCTGATTATCAACAATTCAATAAAATTGAAAAAAGACCCCAAACACGTATTTAAAAAGCTAACAACTGTTTATGAAACCAGCATGGCTAAGAGCATGAGGGAAGGGATTATGCCCCTCTGCTCTGCTCTGGTGCGGCCCCACCTGGGACCCTGCATCCAGCTCTGGGGTGCCAGCACAGGAAGGACATGGAACTGCTGGAGTGAGACCAGAGGAGGGAGACCACGAGAGTCAGAGGGCTGGAGGACCTCTTCTGTGAAAAAAGGATGAGAGAATTGGGACTGTTCAGCCTGGAAAAGAGAAAGCCTTGAGATAACCTAATTGTGGCCTTCCAGTCCCTGAAGGGATCTTACAGAAAAGATGGAGAGGGATTGTTTAGAAAGATATGTAGTGAGTGACAGGACAAGGGGGAATGGGTTCAAACTGAAAGAGTAATTTTAGATAAGATATTAGGAAGAAATTCTTTACTGTGAGGAAAGTGAGACAGGTGAAGATGTAGATACCCCATCTCTGGAAGTGTTCAAGGCCAGGTCAGATGGTCAAACTGGCCTAGTCATGCAGAGGTGTTAGAACTAGATAATCTCAAGGTCCCCTTCAAACCCAAACCATGCTATGATTCTATGGTGCTATGATAAATATAAAACAAGGCAGATGAATGCTTACAGCATTATGTCCTCCTTCTTCATCCAGAGGATTCTGCTCCGTTATGCTGACCCAGTCCAAGTGGAACAACTAGACTGTCTTGGGGCCAAAGTCTTTTATTGTTCCCCAGTGAAGGTGTCCAAGAAAACTTGCTCAAAATCATAGGAATACCATTTGAAATATTATTAATTCCCAGAAATGATGAAGGATGGATCAAGCTTCAAGAAAAGAAACCTAGACTTGAGAAATCATTCTGTTATAAAGATAGTGGGATATTGGGATGGAGTGGTGAAAGGATGATTAAAGTCTGGCTGGAGAGAATGTTAACTACATTTCTTTCAGAGGAATGTCTTACATAGAGCCAACTCTCATGATTTTGGAGTGGGAGACAAGCAGTCACAACACTCCTGTATCTCTTTTCAATATTTCTGTAGCACAATAATTTGAGAGGGCCATAAATATTTTCATTTCATGAGTATTAGGTCTTGATTACAGCTTCATAACTAAATGGACTTCAATAAGCAGGTTAAATTACTCTGTTGAAAAATATTTGGAAGTTCTATCCCTCAGAAAAGTCATGTCCTGCACTTGTGTTATGAAAAGCCTACGGCCAAACCATACCTACCAAAACACTATGTCCTTAGGGGACCTCACTCCATGTCTCCACAAAGAACTGTGCAGGAATTGGGTTTGTGTGTGTGTTTGTGCTGTGTATGCTGAATGGAGTAGGCACATGAAAGTCCTTGCTGGTAAGCATTTGGATACCAATAATGCCAAGGATACAAGAAGGGAGGGAATTGATCCCTCTTGTGCAAACAGTGCCCTGTGGACGAAGATGACTAAGCCCAGAACAGCAGGCCAGCTGGACACAGACACATCTGAAAAGTCAGCAGCTCCTGATAGCATGCTGGTAGTGTGTTGAATACCCTCATTCTGTGAGAGACTTCAACTCTTAAGAAAAGGCAAGTGCCCACCAGAGGTGTTTGTGTGGCTCCTGAAGATGACTTAGTCCATGTGTATTAGGATGACAGCATGAACCCCTTCCCCCATTGAACTTCGATGCATCTCTAAACTGAAACCTTTCTTAGGAGGGTAAGTTTCAAACAAGTCCTATCCATGCTACCATAGCTCAGAAATAATTAAAATCCCTCTAAATATCAACTGCTCTTGTCAAGCTGCATTTATTCCTGGAGCTGTTCTTGTCTCTGCTAGGCCAGGCATTTAACAGAAGCTGATGATGCCACAAGAATAACTGATAAATCAAGAAGACTCCTAAAACTGTGGACAAAAATGAAGGCTGTCAGAGAATTAAAAGCAATGAAGAAACTGTCATATTCATGGAATTAGAATTCTTTTTTCCCCTGACTGCATGACAAGAAGTTCTTGATGATCTTCTTTGAAATATGTACCTAGTGACAACTGTGTCTGTTATCTTTATGTGCTGACTGCATTGAAAATCTTACGAATACAAGCTACATTCATAGAGACAATAAAAACCAGCAATTACTATTTTTCTTTTTATAGTCAGTTTTTAGATTTCAATTTGATTTGAAAGAATATTACAGAGATGTGTGCTACATTATTAGAGATAATAATGGTTCTGTGATCATTTCCAGTACAAAGTCTGATTTTAAGGAAATTAACTCCACTATATATATTTATACTGGGCAGATTCTTGATAAAAGGAATCCTGAAGGAGTAGCAAAAGGAATGTAAATAAAGTTATTCTTATGCAGGTGTAGTGATGAATTACAGCCTGCTTCCAACTGTCTAAATTATTAATAATGCTTCTGTCCCACTGTGTGAGCTCTGATAGATACATTATTGTAGCATAATGTTCAGTGTAGAGCTGTTGAATTAACAGTGCTGACCTCATTAGACAACAAAGAGGTTTTGGGGGCACATCTAGAGTAGTGATGCTGATATATTAATGTTCTGGTGACCAGAGTCACAGCTCAAGAGAAGGGCAATCAAACAAATCAGTGGAGGCTGGAGAGAGGCAGAAAACAGGGTCCCTAATCCAGCAGCAATGCCATTGATGATATTAACTATGGTTCAGGCTAGTTTGGACTATACTGAACAAGAACTGTGTAACTGAAGCTAATAAATTCCGTCCCTTCCCAAATTATGTGTCAGTGCTGTCCTCCCAAGTTACAAGTCTATAATTAAGATTGGAGCAATAAAGCCAGGCTTTCTCTGCAGAAATGCTGGTAAATTAATTGTAATACCTTTTTCAACACATATTCCTGGCCTTTTTTTTTTTTTGTATTCCCATTAAAAACATATTTACTTTCATTCCCCAGGCAGTTACTATTCAGAGCCATTTAATTAAGCCAAACAATAAGTGAAGTGTTAGGAGTATCCTTAAGGTAGCAGGCCTTTTTCTAGCCTATGTAAAACTTGTGAGCAGCAGGGTGACAAAGAGTGGTTCATATGCCTTCCTCTTCAGAGATTCAATAGGTTGAGGCCTCCAGAAGTGCAGGCAGCACATTCCTTCTTGCAGGACTTAAGCACTGCATCGAAAGGGCACCCCAGTTTTGGTCAGAGCTATAGGCTTTATTTCGTATTGTACAGAGTTGACTTATCATCTCTAAGGAGGCAACAGTAGTCAGAATCTGTGCTGATGCATGTGATTAATTGGATGTGTGCTATTAGACTGTTACCAACGCTACAAATCAAGTAGACAGATGTCACCCTACACAATGTCTACATGCATGTTCACAGATCTGGGCCACAGTCAATCATTTGGGCTGCCAAAACTATTCACAGTTAATTCAGATGTTGGGATCTAGAAATAGCTAGATCTCAAAGTCATCTGAGTAAGATTTGCAACAAAGCATTCCAGCACTGCAAGTCTGACAGCTTTTCAGACTTCTAGGGTCCATTGAAAAGCATCTTTATGCCTAGGACTTTCACAAGAGATTCTCATTGAAGAAGAAAGAATGAACAAAGGCTGTCTTATTTCCAAGGACAAAACTTAGCTGATGGACCATTCTATTCTCTGATTTTTCTCTGTGCTAAGCCAGTGCCTCCAGACCAAGTCATTAAGCTGACCACAACTGGTAGCAAAAACTGTTCATCAGGCACCATGATGCTGCCTCTTGAAGGCACTGCAGTTAGTAATGGGAATTTAGTCTTTCCAGTGGGTTCCTATACTGTTGGGTACTGTTGTCCACTTTTTTCATATCTACGCAGCTTCCTATCTCTAGGTGGCTACCAAGGACCGGCTATGACTCTCATAGTAACTGATTTTCTTTCCTGTGCCAGGAGAAAAGAAGTTTTGGAGTTTAACAAAAGTGATTACACTCTTGAAAAAATTGAATCTGCATCCTGTTGACAGGTTAGAGACTTCCAAAATATCTGGTATCATTAGTCACAATGATGATGAATCATAAGTTCTTTGTTTCTGAATTAAGCTCTCTGTATTTTGAAAGGGGGGTATTTTTTCCTTGCATCTTAAACAGTAATGCTTCTATAAGGGATAATAAAGCCATAAAAGTCATACTCTTTTCTTTTCGTATCTTATACCAAGCTCTTTTTGTCCACTCCACACACATTACCTTTGAGGAAATACTCTCCTCCTAGTGCAATGTTTGACAGGCTCAGTGCAATGTTTCTGCTGACTTCAGCAGCTCTTCCTTCAGCCTTTATATTTGGATCTTAGTTTCTAAAAGAAACCCCATTGGAAAGCTTCTGTCACTCAAAAACTTTTCCTCCCATCTTCTTTCCCTCAAGAATGTTTTTTTTAATTGACTAAGATCCATTCATATCAAGAGGAAGCTTGAATTTGAAGACAACAGAAAGAAAACTGTGCCATTAAAGTGGTACATCTGGTTCAGTCTTTGGGCCTTTCACTGTGCTGCATAGTATTTCTAGAGGATCAAGTAATTGCCACAGAAGTCAAGGAAGACAGAGAACTTTGGTCCATAGATCAGCAATGGTTGCTCCACTCCATGCAACAGTCAGCACAAACAGATGATCTGCCCAGCATCAGGTGGGACAGAAGAGATGCATCTGCCCTTGAAACAGGTGTCATTTATTTGAGAAAGGTTGCTGTAGGACAAAATGTAGACCTACATATTTAAGCTAAAACACTCTACTTCTAGACTTCGAGACCTTGTGAGTGTCCTGAGGGAACAAAGCTTTATAGAAATAGAAGACGTTGTAGGATTCATCAAATCTTGGTATTTCCAGTTTAGAACTCCAACAAAGAAGTCCAGGGCCCATGCTAAGAACTTCAGTTAAAAGAGATGTTCAAGAGCCAGTCCTTATGGAAAGGTCTGTTGTACAGTTCCAGTGAAAGTGGGTAGTGAATAAAGAGGCTGTGACAAGCATGCATGCTACTATGGAGACTGAATAATTTGTGTTAACTTCAGGGTTTTTGTTACCAAGTTTGCATTTTGCTGGGCTTGTGTGAGATGTGTTCCAGGGACACATTTGCAAAATGTTTCTGCTTCACATGTTGGAGTTTGACTTGTGGCACTGCTTTGAACTTTATTGATTATGCTTCACACCTGAGAAAGGGTGTGTATACCCAAAATCCAGAGCATATAACATGAATTGAAGATATTTCTCCTCCTCCCCTTTTTTCAACAACGACCCTTTTGCAGAGACTGATCCAAGGTATAGGGGAGTCCCCCACAACTAGAGAATCAGGCAGGTTTTTTTTTCTGTGAGGGCTCAGGTGGAAATTCCAATTGCTGATGGAATTGTCATCTTTGCGCCTGCACTAGTAATAACAAAATTCTTTCTCTCTCTTGGTTTTATGTATGCTCTTTAGTATGACATTAATTCCATTTTGTTGAGAATCTAAGAATGAAATTAATTTTCTATTTTTGCCAAAATTCATTTGTTCCAATAAATACCACTAACAGTGAAAGATATTCTTGTAGAGAGATAATTGTGTCACAGAAGAGAATTAAGAAACAGAAACTTTTCCATCTTTCAAAGGTTATGCCCGTGTCTCAATAATCACACATGCCCTGAGACTGGCTAATTGATATTTCTGAAACAGCTAGCAGAACAAATTGTATTTCTGATGTATTAATGTAAATGAAATTAGAAACTCAAAAAGTCAAAAACCCGTTTCACTTCACACACAATTAACTCCTACTCCTATTTCAGCATATTCAGTAGCTAATCAACATATTCTTTTGCTTTCATACAGACAGCTTGATGATGCCAATGAATGCATAAGAGAAGTCCCCATATTAGCATTCAAAGGAAGACATAGCCCTGCAAAGGAGACAGAGTTGTCAACTGGTGTTTTTCCCCTGTAAAACTCAGCTTTGTGATTGGCTCTTTTCACTGCTGAGATTGATGGTAGTGGTATTCTTTAAAGAAGATGCCTACTTCTTTCTTCAGCTGCATGTGTTTAATTTACATGTGAAACTGCTGCTCAAATCCTGACCTAAAATGATCTGTTTACCAAGATCATATTTCTTACATTTGCCTTGTATATGATGTTGTGAGGTTTTTATTTGATTTGACCTCATTTTCTTCTTTGCACTAATGAATTTAGGCCCTTCCTAAAGATGGCCTAAACACATTCACAGGTAAGAACCATCCTTCAGAAATCTGAAAACCAACCCCTGCAAGGCAGTCCATCACAGTAGTCAGGTCCTGACATGAAGAATTTCTTGAGGATTGCCTGACGAGTGAGCAGGTACATGCATTATTTCACAGAGTGGGGCACAGTTGACAGCCACTCTCCTAATTTGAATGCTACTCACATCAGCAAGAAGTTTCTAACATGTGTGAGATGCTATCTCTGTTGGACATGCAGATGTTCCCATTTTTTAAAGACACAACCTATTAGCTTCTCTTGAAGATATCTCTGAGGCTTGCTGTTGGATGAGGCACCAGAACAAGGGCTGGATTATGAGCCTCAAGTGAGAATCTGTGCTCTAAGTGCTTTTCCTTGCTCCTCAAAAACCCTGGCACATGCGGGTGCTTTACTAAGTGATGTGTGTCTGAAACACCTGAGGCCATGGAGGGAAGTGAACCTATACACTCGAGCTGTTTTGACTAAGTAGAAAGAACTAGCTTTGGGACAAATGCAAACTGAGTGTGGTAACCATGGTTAACCCCAGATATACTCTAAATCTGCTGGGTGGTAAGAAAAATGTGTCTGTGGCTTTAAGGGTCCAGTGGTTTGTGCTTTCATTCTTATAATCTCTTCCAAAAATGTTGAAGTGCTGAGTCAGGTGGGCAGGCGGTGCACAAGATGATGAATGACTGATTGGCTGCTCCCTGGATTTTCCCAACATATCTGTTTACCTTAGGGAAAGGAAATCTTGGAATACGATGGGCTCTGCTAACCTGATTAGACTTGTTCTGCCCCAGGAAGGGGCAGTGGAGCTGTAAGAGGTGGTGTGCTGAAAATGAAATGGTATTTCTATGACTTCCCAAAAATCAAGGAACTTCCCATTTTCCATATATATAATGTTGCTGAAGGTCTTATTTGTGGACAGTTCACTTCTGGACTTCATTCTGTCATTACATCTGCTCTTCATATGTGAAATGTCTTGCCAGATGAGGTAATCTGAATTGCCATTCTAGAAGATTGTCTGTAGTAGAAGACTGATGCTTCTTCATAAACAGGTGTGTGAGGAAGTCTGGTTAACTGCCAGATATGCAACAAAATACTTGTAATCTCTAAACTAACAACTGAGATATCCAAGCACTCAAAACAAGTAGTTCTGTATTCTTCACCTTCCTGTTGGCAACAAAGTAATTTTTTTCTTCTGGATTCTTGTGCTAGCCACTTACCATAATTTTGATCAGTTTAATAAAATATTTGGGACTCTTTCCCTTCACTGATTCAGATCAGCATCACAAGTCAGTATTCTTCAAAAGAACAACTTGACCATTAATAGCCTGCCAGCCAGATTGCTGCTCCTTTGTTTCATACTTTCCACTGTTTGATACCAGGAAACTTTGAGCAGTGGCCTGTGCTACAAATCTGCATAAAGATGATTGTGATCCTGCTTTCATTATGACATATTCTCATTTCCAGGCTGTTTCTTTGCCTCGAGTACTACATTTTTCAGTTTCTTTAGGTTCATAATCAACTGCTTGCTTATAATTTCCTGTGCTTGTTGAAAATCACATGACTTAAAGGGTCTAGAAGTCTAGAACTAGACTAAAACTAAAAGTTTCTAAACTAAGTCTAGAAATGCAGTTGTCTTGACACAGAATCCCTCAAAGCTAGGAAAGAGTCAGGCCTGTAACCTAGTAGCAATTAAAAGATGGAAGTTTTTATTCCCTCTCTTGCCTGTAGTAGAGAAGGAGGTCCATACATTTATGATAAACACTTTAAATATTATAGATTTTGCAAGTGAAATTGAAAGCACATTTCATTTAATGCTTTTTTTCCCTTTCCCTTTTCTCCCTCAGAGTGTCACTACAAGGAAAAGATTAGGCTCTTTGCCTGCTTGAACTGCATTTTCATACATTAAGATTTCATTTTAAGTGTAACACTGACTTCACTGTGTTTCTGATGCTTATTTCTGCATAATTACACCATCTGTGCAATTTAATTCACTAATGTGTACTCTGCCCTTTAACTCCTTTTAAATGTCACTCATGTGGGAATTCAAAGTGTACTTTAACACCACAAACCACCTGTTGGCTTAAAATTGAGGTTTTTTCCCTGCTGCTGCTTTATAAATGAGCAATTAAGTTACCTAACAACTGCTCCCAGAGCTGACTTCCCTCTAAGTTTGCTTGCAAGGGGAATTAATTTGGTCTTAATTTCTAGAGCAGCCCTTTCCCAAGCACTGCCTTCCCTTAGATCTGCGCAAGCCATTAGACTGCTTCTGGTCAGCTTACCAATATTGTGGAATAAGTTGGTGGTGTCTTCAGACTGTCCTGGTACAATGTTAAGTGTAGGACCACAGTAACATCTATTCTCTCATCCACAATCTAAATAGACTGCAAGGGTTTTTTAGGGTAGAATTTGACCTATGTCATGGAGAAACAAGTCCTTCCAGTAACGAAAGCAGCCTCAGGACATTCTGACAAGAAAATCTCAAGGACAAGAGAATATTTAATACCGCAGTGGCAGCTGCAGATAGCAGCAAGTATTTTGTTCCTGTATTAATCCCTCTCTGCAAATAGATCTGCTTCTGAATTCTCTCTCTTTAGAGATGAACTTTTAATGAGCTGACTTTTGCTCATTCACACATAGTAATATATGTATTTATATATTTTTAAAGTTCATGAGGAAAGTAAAATAAATATTTTTTGATTATTTATAATAACAAGAACACTTCCAACCCAAGTATTTGATGCTTCTTTATTGTGTGAATCCATGATCTCTGCCATGGGACATATGTCTCTTGTGCAGGTGAACAAAACACAATCAGATGGGCTCCTTTCCTCCATTCTTTGCTCAGCTGGCTTGCATTCTCATGTTTGTTGCCCTCCTTTGGACACATTTTAATATTTTTTATCTCCTTCCTATATTGTGAATCCAAAACCTGCACAAAACACCTGATGTGAAGCTGCACCAATCTGAGTATCATGGGTTAATCACTGCTTTGGACTGTTTAGATACAGTGTGCTTAATGCAATACTTAAACCACTTTTGGGCTCCAGGGCATATTTTTGACTCACATTGAGCTAATGTCCTGGGTTGTAGCATAGGATGTGCACAAAGTATTCTATTACCATCTTCATGGACTGTTGAATCCAGATGGGGCAGTGTTTTCCCAGACCCCCTCCCTCTGGGTCATTATCTTCTGTTAATGGCCTATCAGATGCCTTGCCCATGACTCATAGATAACTCCCTCCAGGAGCTATCTCTGTTTAATGGGCCATCAAGGACCCCCTGCATGACTCATCATCCCATTGTGAGATGCTCCGTCCAGGGGGAGGAACCAAGCATTCTCATCTAGATATAATCTGGGATTTGGGACAGTATGGGGGGCCCTTACCCACTGGATTCCCAGAGGACCAGAGCTACCAGACCTTTCTACAGGATCACTGCTTCAGGAAGACCACCTCATCTGGACTGCTTCCATCACCCTGCTCAGGTTGTGTTCTGACTCTGTCAGTAGTCTTTTGTATTATTGCATCTATTTTATTTTACTTTCTTTCCTTTCTTCCTATTAAATTGTACCTCTGACTTGGAGCCTCTCATTTGTTTTGCTTTCAAACCACTACAGCTAATCATTAAGGAAAACCCCTAATTCCCTTTCTGCAGGGCTGTACTCCAGCTTCAAGTCTCCAAAACTGTACAGACATGTGGGATTACAACACTGCAAGAGCTGAATCCAGGCATTTATCTTTGTTAAATTCATATGGTTGGTGAATCCTGGCACTCTAATCTATCAAGATTTCTCTGCAAGACCACTCTATGCTCAAGGGAATCCACAGTTCATCCTAGCTTAGTATCGTTGCAAACCTGCTTAAACACCCTAAGCTCCGGCATCCAGGTCACTGACAAAAATATCAAAGAGAACAGGGCCTGAAATTGAGCCCTGGGGAACACTAGTAGTGACTGGCCACCTGGTGTTACCCTGTTTGTTACAGCTCTTTGACCCAGAGGCTTCAAGGCAACTGTTCATACAGTACGTGGATGCTGGCCACTTTGTCCACAAGGATACAGTGAAAGTCAGAGTCAAAAGCTATTCAAAAATAAAAATCTACACATCCACTGCCTTTCATTTGTCCTCTGGAAGTGTAACCTTTTCATAAAAGGATATTAAGTTAGCAAGGCATGACTGTCCCTTCAAAATCCATGTTAGCTTTGACTAACAACTGCATTTCCTCTGAAGTACTTTTCAATAATTCCCAGAGTAACAGGCTTCATAATTTTACCAGCCACTGAATTAAGACCGACAGGCCTGTAATTACCAGGATCTTCTTTCTTGCCCTTCTTGAAAATAGGAATAATATTTGCTAGATTTCCATTGACTGAGACCTCTTCAGATTCACACGATTTGAACAATAATGGGGTCCTGCAATACCATCACAGTCATCGCTTTCAGTATACTGGAATGACTCCCATTGGGCCTCATAGACTTCTATACATTCACCTGCAGCAGAAAATTCAGTACAAGCTCAAAACTGACTGGGAACATATAATTGCCACAGTTGTGGTCCTCCACTTGAAGCTCAAGAGGTCACAAGGCCTTCCATTGATGTTAGAGACAGATGTGAAGAAGGAATGAAATGTCGCTGCTTTATATTGGTTGGTGAGGTGACCAACCTCCTCATGCAATGGACAATTTTTTTGCTGTTAAAATACAAACGCTTTAAAAAGCCATTCTGCTGTCTGGCACAGTATGTCTGTCTTCAGCTCCAGCTGAGCATTGGCCATGTGAATTTTCTCTCTATGGCATCTCAGTAGTCCTCCTTTGTAGCACAAATTTTCTTCTGAAGACTGTAGGTTTTTTTTATCCGTGTTCCAGAAGGAAATTCCTGTCCAGTCTCATTTGCTTGGACTTTTACACATACTTCTGATCCTCCATTCTCAAAAGACAGCTCTTAAAACTGATCAGCATTTATGGACCCCAATGCCCTTGAAAACCAGTTCCTAGGGGACTTTTCTAACTACTTTCCTGAGAAATCTAAAGTCTGCTCTTCCAAAAGCCACGGTAGTAGCTCTGCTGACAGTTTTCTGCATACCTCCTGTCTTTAAACCTAAGTATTTAATGATCACAGTAGCCAAGTCAGCCACTGATCATCACAGTGCCCATAAGACCATTTTATTTACAAACAACACAACTGGTAAGTTGAATATGCCCATAAGAACAACTTATCTAGAAGTTTCCCTTAACTCTTGACCAAATAATCATACATCACTGTCACCATCATGGCTGGATGACTTGTAGTAGACCCTTAGAATCTCTTTCACTTTGTTATTTTATTCATTTTTCTGCTATTGTTTACCCAGATAGTCTCAACATATTCCCAGCTGCAAGTACTGTGAAGTACAGCCCCTGCTTTGCACTGAGCACTATCCCTCCGCTTCAACTTCCATGCTTATCTCTACTGAAAAGCCTGTTACTGTCCATCATAGTATTCCAGTCATAGGACCCTTCCCACAGAGGCTTACTTATACCACTGAGATAATCGCTGTTGCCTCTCCAGTAAAGAACTTGGCTGAGGGAGAAGGAGAAAATAATGAAGACTGATTTTGGAGGCTGGCAATTGATCTGAAGATGAAGACTGATGGCCTGAAGAGTAGAAGGGCCATGAGAGCTGGGGAAGGGTTCTGTTGAAGGAGAGATGCTCTGCAGCTTATCTGGGTGGGATGTCTGTATGACCTTCCTGCTACATCTGTGAAACCTTGTGTGGGGAGGACTGACCTAGGGATAGAAAGGCTGATTTTACACTCTAAAGGAATCCCCTTTCCCTGAGGTTTCTCTCATGTGCTTCCAATGAGACATGACCAACTAATGATAGATACTATGGATCTTTTACTTTCACTGTCATTTCATCTGATTAGTCTACCTTCTTTCTTAGTACTTCCCACATCTTCCCCCTGATTCACTGGAGACCTTGCTATATCTAGGAGGAATTTCTTCTCCTTTCTTTAGCCGCAAGCAGTTGGAGAATATTGCATTTTCAATGGTGTCTATGACTGAATGCAGACCTGCAAACTCAGCAAACAGCAGTTCGGCACACATAACTGTCTCACCATTTTCCTAACATTCCACACGTATCTTCCTCTAAAATAATGTTTGCAGTGGTGCAAGCTCTATTGTTTTCATACTTCCAGTCTGTCTCATAATTTTTCTTTACATTAGTACTTCTGGAGGGATTCAGAAAGTAGGGATTAGCTGTGTCTCAGGTAGTTCTTCAAAGCTGTGAACGTGATATCACCCAAAGACAAGAAGGGTAAGAAGGTTGGTACATTGAGTAATGAGATAAGCTGTTCTCTGTCCTCAGTGGGAACAAAGAACTAGAAATGTGTTTTAAAAGCCAGAAGGTAAATTTAATTCATGAAGGCATTAAGAGAAACTTCCTGGTGGCAAATAGATTTCTGTTTTTGCCACTTGTGTTTAGAATTCCCCAGATGGTCCTCCAGCCCCCAAACCAAACTTGAGCAAAGCCCTTACTTTCTGGATCCTGAAGGACTACAGCCGCAGCTTCTTTCATCCTGATCTGAAGTCTACCCTGATTTTCCAGAGGAGCACTCAGGCAATTGCATAAACCAAATAGTATGTTAGGACTAATGAAGCTGTAAAACAGCATAGAAAGCTATGTTTATTCACTCTGTGCTGTGCGTCAGCTTTGTGTACTAATCAGGAGAATATTGAGACTATATATTTCATGTTAATTATGGTAAAGCAAGAGGACAATTTGATTAATGTTAGCAACTTAGTTTTGTCAGGTGATCTACTTGCTTAGAAAATAAGCAGAACCTAATAGCCTTGGGGCAGATTTAATACATTCTTGTAGAAACATGTTTTAATCCTGCTTACTGGTAGTCAAAATAATAATAATCGTGTTACATACAATTCACAATGTGCTGTCAAAGCAAACAGGATTGTAATTAAAGACTATCCTTTCTGGGAATTTTATGACATCCCATGATAAACATAATTAAACTTCTTGGGAAGCTGAATACTTAAGCTGAGTTAGAATTAGCCTGAGATATCAAAAATGCTGCAGCTGAGGTATGAAAAAACTTTGGATCTGTGACAGCTGGAAACAAGGGAGGCTAGTACAAAAAAATTCTTTTTTCCTGTTTTTTCTCCTACCCCTCTTGTCAAATCAGATGAGAAAACTTTTATTCTTCTGGATGTCTTCCCATCAAGAGAATTATGTATGGTGGAAAAAAATCTAAGCACTGACAGTTCATGCTGCCTTGCTATAAAAAATTTGAACTTCATCCAATCCACAACTTCACTGGAAAACCATTTCAATTGAGATTCTTATTTGGCCTCATCTCTGTGAGATCCCCATGTGCTGCAAATTGGACCTTAAAGAGATCCTGAGAGACCATTTCATCACTCATCCTGAATAGACACCATTTTAAGGAGTGCTACTTTTTCCCTCTGTGCTGTCACAAAAGCAGGACAAAAATTTCCTGCTACAATACAGAAGAAAGACATCAGCCAGATTCTGATGCTCCTTGAACTGATAGCTGAAATAAGCTGCTAGCTGCAAGTCCACCTAAGACTAGATTGCCACCCCAAGAATGAAAATGTTGTGAGAAATCAACACAAGAAGGAATGGCTTCTTTGAGGAGTGAGAATTAAAAGTCTGAAGTTCAAGGAAGTTTTCTTTGTTTGGTTTCTTTTAATAAGCAGGATTGAAAATAATATCATTCTGTAGTTAAAAAGAGAGTTGCAGAAGAATGAGCCAATCCCCCTGGAGAGGCTGGCTGTCAGAGTTGTCTTGCTGTTCAGCAGATACTCATAGCCAAACCTATGGAAAGCTGGCTTACCACTACAAACTGACATGTTTATCTGTCACTCTCAAAGAGCTGCCAGAGGTCCCTGAGCCACCATGCTCTATGGGTTTCTCTTCTCAGTCTTGCACTGATCATGAACAAAAGTGTGTGATGGGAAAACAGAAGATAACTTTGTCCATATCAGAACTGCTTTGTCTTGCCTTTCCTCTGCAGTGGCAGAGCAATGCTTAAAATCCAGAGCTCTCATATTGCAGGTCTTTTGAGAGGTTGTGATCTTATTCCTAATAGGCTGCTTTTCCAGTGCAAAACTACATCAGCTTATCATCTGAACCATATTACTTAAGCGTTTCTAGGTTTTGTTGTTTTTCATTGTTGAGGGAACTTGGTCTGACATAGATAAAGTAGCAAAAAAATATACATAGTTCATATAAATTTCTGCTTTTGCTCTACAAGACAGTGTCCAATTATGTAACTTTTTTTTTACTAGTGGTTTCATATAAACAGAGGATTAACCACAGTATGGAGATCTATTTCTGTATCAATTCAGAATGGCTAATAGTCTTAAGTCACAAAAATGCAGGCTAAGATTTGTGTAGCCCCTCTAGCTCTTAAATGGAAATATTTAAGCTCCAGTGATAGTCCCAGCCACATGTATTGAGTATGAAAGATAAGGGGCACTAATCTTGAAAATGTAATTAATAACCTAGTTTGGATTAATTAGTAGTACATTTCCCAAAAAGCATATTTAGTGTAATGACACTGTAATTGGAGTTTGACTCCTTTGTAATCACATCCTGTCATCTGATGCAGAGTGCTGGCTCATCTTCAAAGCCCTTTCTAAATACATATTTTACAATAGATCTGGTGTTGCTAGAAGCCTGGGCCTTTCTACTCTGTTTTCGTATGGCAAAACCATTATCTGCTTTGCATTCTGTCTCCCCTAGAATCTCCAGTACTAGAATGATTAGAATAAATTGCCATTCTGGTTTGCAAGAGCTTCAGCCTGAATGAGGGTCAGCAGTTAAAAGCTGTAGTCCAGTGGTGTAAGATCTTTGGCACCAAGAAGGGTGGACAAGGAGACCTTACTCTTGGCACAGTCTTGATGTGAACACTCACAGTGCTCTGAGGGGGAGGAGCACCAAGCTGGAGTGAGCTCCTTCTTGTACTAGCACTGGACTTGTGGGGATTCCTGGGAATCAGCAATCCTAGCTGGAAAACTGCTCTGTTCAGGAAAGGCTGAGGTCCCTCGCTGCAGTTTGCAACTTGCTTCTCCAAAAGGGCAGCAAAGCAGTGGTCTGTGCAGAGCAGGGCTGGTTTTGAAGAGTCTGTTGCTGCCTGCTCTTTAAATGGAAATGGGAGTGCTACTACATGAGGCAAAGGGCCTACGCCAGGTCCAGTTGCTCCTGCCAAGATCTGTTGAGTGCAGGTCTCTGCAGAGCTGATAAGGAGACCAGGATACCTGGTTTTTTTTTTGTAATGGGTTCTGAGTAGCCTAGAAGAGATGTAATTCTCAACATTTCCCCTATTCACAACCCTGTAGAATGTAAACATATTGATATTGTGTTTGATTTTCTAAATAAATTGTTCAAATGACCCAACTATGCACTTCAATTCACTCTTAAATCCACTTCCTTAGTCACAGCATGTAAGTACCTTTTAAATAATGTTTTGTTTTCCATATTTGAATCAAGTCCACACAGAGTAGTGCACACAAATCAGGTGATTTTAAAATGGGACTTGTTTTTGGTTCCACATGCTTAGTATGTCAGTCTTCTCCAAAGTGTTGATGGTCCTGAAGGATGGGATGCCATCCAGAGGGACCTAGAGAAGCTCAAGAAGTGGGCATGTGACAATCTCATCAGGTTTAACAAGAACTGCATGGTGCTGCATTTGGGTCAGGGTACCAACACAGGTACCAGCACAGGCTGTACAGAGCAGCCCTGTGAGAAGGACTTGGGGGTGCTGCCGGGTGAGAGGCTGGACCTGACCCAGCCATGAGCACTCCCAGCCCAGAAAGCCAAATGTGTCCTGGGCTGCATCCAAAGCAGTGTGGGCAGCAGGGGAGGGAGGGGATTCTGCCCCTCTGCTCTGCTCTGGTGAGGCCCCAGCTGGAGTCCTGCATCCAGCTTTGGGGTCCCAGCACAGGAAGGATATGGACCTGATAGAGTGAGTCCAGAGGAGGGACACCAAGATGATCAGAGGGACGGAGCACCTCTCATGTGAGGAAAAGCTGAGAGAACTGGGATTGTTCAGTCTGGAAAAAAGAAGGCTACTTCTGGCATTTCAATACCCAAAGAGAAACTTAACAAAATAGATGGAGAGAAACTATTAACAAGGTCATACAGTGACAGGCAAAGGAGGAATGGTTTCAAACTGTAAGAGAGTAAGTTTAGATTAGGTATTGGGAAGTAATTCTTTACTGTGAGGGTGGTGAGGAACATGGTGTCCAGGGAAGTTGTGGATACTCTACCCGTGGAGGTGCTCAAGGCCAGGCTGGTTGGGTCTCTGAGCAACCTGGTCTAATTTAAGGTGTCCCAGCAGAGGTTTGTGACTATATGATCTTCAAGGTCCCCTTTGAACACCAAACCATTCTATGATTCCATGAAGCCAACCTCTAATCTGGAACATACTCTGAAACATGAGACTGTCTCATCAGAGTCCTTCATCCATGCCAATGAACTGTTTTGGTGAGCCATTGGACATCCCTATCTGTGGGAAAGAATGTTTGGTGAATGATGCTACTTACAACTTGATCTGTTCGTTCTAAGCAGGCTGCTGGCAAAATGCACTGCAGCTGTTTATGAAGGGGAAGAAGGGACTAGTCCTTATTTATAACAGAATGTTTGACTACTAGTTTTTGTCTTTGTGTAACATGATAGAACATGGTAGGAAACACTTCTGTGTCCAGTGTCTGTGTTTTGTCTATCCAATAACACAATAGAAGCATACACATGGATTAAACTGTCAGAGACAAAACACTGGATTTAGGAATGTAGAATTTCTGCAGAGTGTTACATACAGAAGGGATTGTCTGTGTCAGGTTCTTCCTCATGCATTGGTGTTTATGCCATTGTAAATTAGTTTGTTGTGACTAGCAAACACCTATCTGGTAAGCGCTGAACTTAAAAGCTTCACTTGAACATGATTTGAGCCTCTTACTGTGCTTGGTGAGTTAGAGATGAGTAGGGAAGCAGAATAGTTTGTCATTATCAGGCGAAGGGGAAAAGGACTGAATTCTCTGTCCTCGCAGCTACCTGTGTAATACAAGGTGTTGGAGAGTATAAGCATAGGAATTGAGGAAGTAGAGTGGACACTGGAAATGGAGAAGTGGGCAAATGAGACTTTTGACTTTTGTCAAACCTCTTTGGAGTACAGATACTCCTCCCCAATTGACTGCAGTGTCCTACTGCCCATGGACAGCTGCTCCAGTGCAGTCCAGCTGTCTTCCTAGATGTACACTATAGCATGACAAAAAGCAACTGTAATTGAGGAAGTCCATTTCTGTCCTGGAAGCAAGCGGTTCCATTTCTTGATAAAACCCTGTATTGTGGATTAACCCCAAAACTCCTTGCTTGCTCACTTTTCACCCAGGAGGATGGGAAAGAGAATCTGAAGAACAAAACTGATAAAACTCATGGGTTGAGTTAAAGACAGTTCAATAGGAAAAGCAGAAGCTGCCTGATCAATCAAAGCAAAATAAATACTTTTCTAGTTCCCATTAGCAATTACTAAGCCATTTCCAGAAAAGCAGGTTTTCAGCATTTTAATAGTTAATTGGGATGACAAGTGCTGTAACTCTGAAATTACCACTTTCTTCCTTCTGTTCCCAAGATTTTTTTTGCTGTATGTAGTCCCATAGGGTATGGAATATCCCTTTGGTCACTTGGACCAGCCATCTCGGGTGTTTTGCCTTTCAATGCCTTGTGCACTCCCAGCCTGCTTGCTTGTGGGGTGGTGTGACAAACAGAAAAGTTTTTGAAGGTTGTTGTCAGTGGGTGGTTAAGATTGTTTAAAGAAACTCTGTCAAAGGTATCAGCAAAAGCAAATTTATAACAAATTTGTGTAAGCACAACTAAGTTCTATGGCAAATTTGCTGTTACCACACAGATAAAGTACACAAAGGAGATCTTGATTAGAATCAATCTGGAGTGACACACAACAGAGACCAGGGATGCAAAAGGGTGAGGATGGAGAAAATAAGGTTGCAGAGGGGGAAGGGAGACGCTCCCACTGAGTCACAAGGTTCACAACGGACCCCTTGCCAAATCTACCCTTGGAATTGCTCAGTGCTTTATGTCTAAAGGAACTGGCAGCACTTAATCATTGACTGATTTAACTCTTACAGAATGATTTTGTAAGATTTACCATAACCACAACAATAACTTAATTTTGAATCTAAGGTGGCAACATTGATGCTACCCTTTCTATAAAGTGTTGAAGTCAGTTTTTACACATTCACACAGACACAGACATGTATATATTCAAATATTCATGTGTGTGTGCATATGTACAAAGCACTTGTTAAAAGCTCCCCGGAGTTTGGTGAAATACACTGGATGCCTTGGCATCTCTCAGTGGGCAAAGGCTTCAGCCTCAAGGAGGGGGGGGGAAGCCCAGGCTCCACTGTCAGTTTTTGATGAGGCTCCTTTGAGTTCTCAAACCTGTGGGCTGATGAGCACTGAGAGGCACATCCTGCTCCAAGGGAGGTGCTGGCACAGCCACTGGGGGCTCAAAGGGCCTCCTGTAGGACCCTGGTCATAGGGTTGTGAGACGCTCGGCTTTAGACATAAATCAATTTCCATCCTGGACTCAATCCAGGTCAATAATTTTTCTCAAAAGTCCAGTAACAATGATATTATTTAACTCCAGCTGTGATTCAGTCAAAAATAAGTTTCCAAGGCTATTCATTAGAAAACAAGTTCATTAGGCAACAGAAGTTCTGAGGATAAGGCAGTGCTATTGATATGCTCAAGGGGAGCTTTATGATCTACAGCCATTAATTAGGACCAAGGCCTAACAAGAATTCTTGAGATCATAGAGCAGCCTGAGGAAATGGGGGAATGATCATAACTGGCACTGCAAGCACTGCTCAGCAATAACTAAAACATTCCTATCCTACCAATACCCTTTTGATCACAAGTCTAAAAGACAGCACCACATGAGGTCCTATAAGGAAAATTAACTCCATCACAGCCAAAACCAGTACTCTCTACTTACTTTCTTGCCCATCTCTGCTGGAGCTACAGATGGGTAGCACCACAACTCACCATAGTGACAATGTCTTTCACAAACAAAGGGTTGCATTGTCTGGGTTGCTTGGAAAGGATGTTTGACTCTTGTGTTTTCTTAATCAGCACCAGTGGTAATTCTAACAGAGTCTGCATGGTTTGTATGCAGTCGGAAAGTGGCCTTGATAATACTTTATATTCCTGTGTTAACTTTAAGTTGGCTTTTATGCTTTCAGGCAGGGATGTAAAAATATATTCTGTCTTCTTTCACGTATAGTGGCTTGTGGAACTTTTTATACTGCCATCTATGATGCTAGGCATTAAAAATAACTAAATTTAACTTGAAGATCAATTATATTTGCGAGTTAGTGTTTGTACATCTGTATGCAGAAGATCACTTCCCTGGCCCTCAGTGGCCTCTGCAAACTGCTCAATTTCTTTGTCTTGTCAACCCTGTCTGGAAGTAACATCTCCTGGGTGTAATTCTCCACAGTCACATATTCTGACTATTTTGGGACTGTTTGCAGAGTACCTAATTGATTCCCAACTAATATGAGGCTGTTACACATACACTTAACTCATCCAGCACTTTACAGAGCAACCTGTGAAGACACTGGTAGATCCACCCATGCAGATGCCACCTATCTCCAATATTAAAATTAGAAGACGGCAGTTCCCTGCCTATGCAGAGGTGAAGCCATAGACAAACTCAGACAAAATCCATGCTCAGTAGAGAGATTTTCTCTTAATGAACAGCTGCAGCTTTTATAAATAAATTTGGAAGAGACCCATAAGAGATATCGAGTCCAACTTCCTCTCCCTTAAAAGTCCTAAAACTAAACTATGTCATGACTAAGAGGATTGTCCAGATGCTTCTTGAACTCTGAACATTCTCCTGGGGAACATGGCTCCTAGTTTCTCAGTAAAGAACAATTTCCTAGCAGCAAGCTGTTTATATATCGCAGCCTTGGAAAGAGAAAACAGACTCCCTTACTGAATATGATGGATGGAACTCAGTCTCATCAATCCAAAGGAGAAAGTTTCTCCCACTAGAAGTTACATGAACACATATTAAAAACTGTTTCACACTGACTGACAAAAACCATTAATGGAATATCACCTGCTTTATCTGAGCCACATTCCTATAGCTTCAAAGGTTACTCTACCCACTTTTCCATTTGTTTGAAACAGAAAATGCACGAGGTGATGTCAGGATCCTTGAACAGGCCACCAGCAATATAAATCCTAGTCCTAACTTCCCAGCTCCAAGAAGTAAAGAAATCTTGAGTTTGCTGCTAACTTTGAAATACAGCAGAGAAAAAAAAATCATACAGAATTTTCTTTCTAGAAATAAGGTTATCTAGAAAAGTTATCATTATAATTTCTTGCATTTTTTTTATGAAGTACATGTGGCTATAAATGGGTATTGTCCTTCTTTATCCTGTTAACTCATTTTCCACAATGAATGTGTGGTAAGGGAAAAGAGAAAGGGTTTGCACTCTTCCCGTGCTAGCTCGGTGTGACAGGAAGAAAGTTTTAGAAATGTGTGTTGGGTTCACATGTCCACACTTTAATAGTGAGTGGATGGGAGAGGCTTCAAGGGTGGCATCTGTGAGGAGGCTTGGAGCTGCTATGTGCCAGACTCACTGCAGGGCAGAACCAACTCCCACAGCTGAGCCCCACATCTGAACAATGACATCTTCGGTAGGCAAGGCAGTTAGGAAAGGCCAGAAAATGCTGCACAGGAGTTTTAGGAGCAGAGTTAGAAAAATATGTAAGAAACAGCCCAGTAAACCCCAAAGGGAAAGAAGCAGGAAGGGCATGAGAGCAGACGAGTAGCTGTGAAGGACCACAGCAGATCAGGCATTCACAGTGCAGCCCACTGAGAACACCACACTGTGGCAGGTGGAGATATCCTGAAAGACCCTCCAGGTGTGAAGAGCTCACATCACAGCAGAATCTTGGCAGGAGCTGCAGTCCATGGGGAGGAGCCCACACAGGTACAAGTTTTCTGTCAGGAACAGGTTTTCTGGAGCCTGTGGGGAAGCCACACTGGAGCAGTTTATGAAGACTGTATCTTGTGGGGAGGGACTGCATACTGAAGCAGGTGGAAAGTGTGAGTAGGAAAAAAGGAGCCGAGAAGACCCATCATGGACTGATTGTAACCCCCCTCTGTGCCATTTTCAAGAAGGGTAATTGAGAGTGAAGGAAAGAACTTGATCATGAGAAGAAGAGCTAGAGTTGGAGAAGGTGTTTTAGTTTTGTCTTTGTTTCTCACCATCATGCCCTACTTCTAATCAGCAATAAAGTTTTCTCCAAGCTGAGTCTGTTTTGCCCATAGTGGTAATTGGTAAGTGATCTCCTTGCCTTTGTTTTGACGCAGGAGCTTTTTCATCTAATTTTCTCCCCCTGTCCTGTTGAGGGAGGCTGTGTGAGAGACTAGCTGAATGGGAGTCTGGCAATCAGCCAAGGCTAAGGTGCCACACAAAGAAATACAAATACTTGGTTAGAAGATTTCTAATGTTGATCCGTTGTTTATCTGTTTGATAAAATCCTCTTCCAAAGATTTTCAGTGGGCCAGTACTTCCTAATTATTATGAGCAGATGTTCATAAAACCCTCTATTGGTGCTTCCGGTCATATTTATAAAAACCTGAATGTTCCAGATGGAAAGCAGAGGAGATAGTGTGGTTTTCTGAAGAACCACAGCTCTTAGCTGGGTACAATGAGACATCTCTGTCATTCTCATGCATGTCACTGTCAGCCTTCTAAACATCTTAACTTTCAGCCAGCCTCAACTTCCCAATTTGTTCTGCACTTCTCTGCATCATGGAAGAAGAAGAAGGCATAAAGATATGGGTTTGGTCTCCTCCATGACCCCTTCATCAGGAACAACAGGAAGGTAGAAAGAATTGTGAAGAAATTGGCTAAGGAGAAGGTTTGTGTGTGTAAGCAACTCAAAGAAACTCCAAAACAAAGGGTTGTGCAGAGGCTGTATGTAGCTGAGGGAGTGGTCTGCATAGAGTCACAGCTGACCATTGTGATCTGTCACAAAAGGAGGGGTGAGTAGACAACTGAACAAGGGACAGGGCAGGAGGGACTTTTCTCATGCAGAAACGTTCCTGTTTCAAACTTGGTCTCTCTGTAATAAGATCTCCATACTGTACATGAGAGGTAGTAAGTTTGGCCCAGGAGGAGGCTTGGGAAACACTTGTTTGGTGTCTAGCGAACTGTGATACAAGTAGGACTTGGGACTTGGAGCTTTCCATCATTTACAGAATACAGATAGATTGCTGTTAATTTTCACTTTTGTAGCTGTTGGCAAAATAGTGCCCAATTTTAAGCAAGAGGAGACAATAGTAGTAAGTTAAAATTACTCAATACCATGTGATTTGGCCAGTATTTAAATGAAATTCAAGATGCAGGAAAGCTCTCATCTGTTTCCATATTTCACTTGGAATGAAATCACCACATAAACTTTAATAAATAAGCATTTCTGGAAAAAATAAACTCTATTTTAAGAAGGTTACCAGTCTCAGGAAAGGAACTCTACAAACAACTTATCACTAGTGTTTCAACTCGCATGACTTGTGAATTATTTGAATTCATGATAGACTTTAGACATCTCAAAGCTGTGAGCTGTTTCTGAGAAAGGACAAGAGCGGCTCAGAAGTGTTATCTGGGATTCCAATTTTGTGTCAACCTTTCACCTGGCTTTTCCTTATGGAAGAATTATGAAAGTTGAATAGTCATGAAACTAAAAGTGTGGGCGTATGGGTCTGATTTTCAGAGCAAAATCTTCCCTTTTTTCACTGGAGGCAGCACTGACTCCTCTTTGTCAAGCCCAGGTGTGGATTTCTATGCTCTGTAGGCCTTGTTCTGGTGTTGATTGGTCTGTATGGTGTGATGGTAGTACGTCTCTGCTGCTTTTTCTTTTCACCAAGACAAGTATTCAGCTCAGTTTTAGGAATCTCTTAACATGGCTGTGATACATGGCTGGGATGAAAAAACATCTGTGTAAAAACAGTAATACCATCAAAGTAATGCAAAGAAGCCTCCTTGAAAGAAGAAAGTAGAGGAAGCTGTTTCAGGGAACTCTTGTGAGCAACTCTTTTGTAGCCTGGACTTCAGCTCTAGTTGCCAGCTCTATCCCATTTAGATAGTAAGCTTTTGAATGAGCTCTAGTGCCCTGTGACATTAATGCACTGCCCTTAGCCCCCAGAACCCAGAAATGGCCCATATTAAATTATTTTTTTCATTTCAGTTCCTTTCCATACCAGAGGAACAATGGTGTCTCTGCTTTTATGAACAAAAATGGAAAATAAGCCTATAAAGGTCACAGAGAATACAGCCTGCAGTAAGCTAGGGCCTTTGTAGGACTCCAGCTAAATGTAGAAACAGTCACTGGTTACTATTACAGGTGATGTGGATGCTTTTTTGCCAATGTTTTTATCAAGAAACACTCAGGCACTAAAAGAAAATGTAGGTAAAGTTGAATCTCCTCCTGTCTTTGAAATGGAACACAGATGTAATTTATTCCTGTAGTACCCATAACTGCTGTTCAAATTAAGATCTTGTCAGCTTTCCTATAATGAAGTCATATTAAAAAAAAAAAAAGGAAGAAAAAAGCACCTGAATTGAATGAGTGAACACAGTAAATGCCTGATCCATCTAAAGTGGCTTCTGTCTCAAATCTCAGGCACAATGAGCTTCCTTTAGTGCATGCATGTTCATGACCTGTTAACAGCCATGCCAGAGGTTTTATGAGGCCTGCACATCTTCAATCCTCAGATTCCTGCTTGGTCCCTACTCTTGCCTTTACTGACACTTCCCGAGCTTAAACGGATCCCCTCAGCTGCAGCTGGAGAGAGAGAATTTCCCATGAGAGTGTGTGTGGTCACCATTTAACTGGAGAGACGCTTGAATCACAAGACAGAAGTATGGAGACAAGGCTGGCTTCAAGGAGTTGTTCTTGCCTGCATCAAGCAAAACTAACAAGTTTTTATGCATTTGCTGAGAAGTTTGCTATCTCTCCATTTCTCCTTCACATACATTCTATTGTTAGGAATGAAAACTTTTTTATTTAAGTTAAGATTGAAAAAAAGGGCATTTGTTTGCTTAGAATCTCCAGATTTACCGCCACATAGGAGACACTATTTCTAAGCCAGTTTTGTAAAAAGAAAAGAAGTACAAACATTGTGTGATCTTCCTACTGTTCTGAAAGTACAATAGTTACTATTTTAACATAGTCAACAACTGTGGACAGTTAGGTATGCTGTAAAAGTATCTAATTTTTTAGTGTGATTTCCTCTCTCTTTTGGCCAAGATTGGTTTGCCACAGATAGCATTTCTGGCTCACTTTAATGTGTAATTACAAGGCAGCTGATATCCTGCTGTAGAATTTGTCATAAAATTGGTCAAAACATCTTGACTGGATTTTTAAGAGAAAGATAGGTTAATATTTTGTTTCTCCTTTATATCTGAATGTTTTATTTGACCCTTATTTGTGTGGGAAAAATCTCTTGCATGGAAATCAGCTGTCTTTGAAATAGTTAAAATCATACTTCATTAGGATTGTTTAAGTTTTAGGCTATGTGATATTCTATGGCATAAAGATGCCTTTGAAGAGATAACATTATTTATGTGTGCTATTTCTCATTTCTGTTTGTGTTCATGCATGGTGGAGGAAGAAATATTATTGCAGTCTGTGGCTAGAATTCAAAAGTCCTTGGCCTTGATTTTATTATAGTCTATATTTAAAGTTGTCTTTTTCTTCCTTGTTCAATTTAAATTAGTTTAGGCTGACACCATTACTGATTTAAAGATAGTAGATGGTATGCTTTTCATCTAAATATTTTAAGCATTTTCATTCTTTTATGTCCTTATTAGTTGGGCAAGTACATGTACCAATTTTTTTCACGAAAGGCTATCAGCTAGTTTACATGTGAAAATGGAAAGCTTTAAATACAAACAGATGACAAAAGTCTTAAGAGTGACCTGTCTGTGCTGACCAAGCCTCGCTCAAGCATGGAACATATAGTTAGTATGTACTTGTGTAAGAGGTACAGCACTAATTTATTCCTTACAGGATGTGATATTTCTCAGATGCAAAAGTATATTTTAAAATATTTTATCTCATGAAAATGTTTACTTTCACCAGGCACTCTGTAAGGACTTCTAAGAACAAAATTGCAGAGATTATTATCTGTTATTCTCTGGCATAGGGAGAAGATGGAAAAAGAAAACATTAAATTTGAAAGCTCGTGAAGGAGGGTTTCTGAGCAATTGCACCTGGCAGTCCACAGAAAGTGTTGAGTCCTAGTGCTTGTATGTTCTCTGCTTCCAGCCATCTCTCATCAGGCAATCATAGAGGCACTTAGGTTGGAAGGGGCCTCTTGAGGTTATCTGCTTCCTTCTTCTTTCCCTTTTTGAAATGGGACTAGCATTTTCTTTCTTCCAGTCTTCAGGGACTTCCTCCATCCTCTGTGACCTTTCCAAGGTAACTGGGTGGCCTTGCAGCTGCCCCAGTTCAGCTCCTCAGCACGTGTGTGCATCCTGTCAGGCCTCAGGGGCTTCCAGATCCATTTTAACTGCTTCCTAACCTGCTTCTCCTTGCTAAGTGTGAGTTTTCCTTGCTCAAGATTTTTCTTCTCAAGGGCCTGAAGCTCCTGGATGTTGGTTTTACAAGTAATGGTTGAGGCAAGGAAGGCAATGAATACCTCAGCTTTTTCTATGAACTTGGTCACTATGGTCCCTCTCCAGTCAGTGGAGGATACAAATTTTCCCTAGTCTTACTTTTTTATGTTGGTATACTTGTAGAAGGTATTCATGTTGTACCTCACTAGATTCAGTTCTGGTGGGTTTTAACCTTCTTGACCCTACCCCTACACAACCTGAGACTGTCTCTGTGCTCCTTCTCACCTACACCTACTTCCACCTCCGGTACATCTCCTTTTTAAGTTTGAGTTCAGTCATGGGCTCCTTACTTGCCTATGTAGGCTTCCTGCAGCCTGGCTTTGCTTTCCTTCTTTACAGGATGGCTCTTTATAAAATTTTAGGGTGGATCCTTGAATACACATCAGCTCTTACGGATCCCTCTTTTCACGAGAACTGTATATTTAGGGATTTTTCCAAACAGATACCTGAAGACGTTAAATTTTGCCCTCCTGAAATCCATGTTACTGGCTCTACTTTTTACTTTGCTCCCTCCTCTTAAAATCTTGAAATCCATTACCTCATTATCTCTTAGCCAGGACTTCCCCCCAACTTTTACAAATTCACAACTAGTTCTTCCTTGTTTATAAGAATTAGGTTCAGCAGAACACCTTTCTTTGCTGGGTCCTCAAATACCTGTATTAAGAAGTTATAATCAATATGCTCTGTGTTTTCTCCTAGGTATCCTGAATTTGAGCCTCCAGCAAGCATCAAGCCTTCCTCAATGGAAAGTCAGCTTGGGGGCTGGCTTAGGTTGCAATGCAAGATGTAACCAAAAGTATGTATTCTATTACCATCTGTCAAAACCAGGTGGGGCAGTGTTCTTTATCTCTTCCAGGGGATATCTTTATCCCTCCACCGGATATCTGCTGTTAATGGGCCACTGAGTCTCACTGCATGACTGATAAAATTACATTATCCCATTGTGAGATGCTCCACCGAGTGAGAGGAGCCAAGAATTCCTACCTGGATAAAAATCTGAGATTCAGAACACCAGAGAAGCCTGTTTCCACTGGATTCCTGGAGGAAGAACGGACCCATCTACACCACCACTGGACCTTCAGAGGAAGACTACACCCTTCTACAAGGTCATTGCTTCAATAGAACCACATTGTCACTCCAGGAGAATTGGAGCCACCATTTAATTGGACTGCTACCAACGGCCTGACCAACAGGGTATCAGGTTGTATTGTTTGGTTTCATTTTTTGTTTTGGTGGGGTTTTGTTGTTGTTATTGTTTTTTTTGGGTTTTCTTTTTGAGTTTTTTTGTATTACTGCATTTTTATTTTAATTTTCCTAGTAAAGAACTGTTATTCCTATTCCCATATCTTTGCCTGAGAGCCCCTTAATTTCAAAGTTATAATAATTTGGAGGGAAAAAGTTTACATTTTCCATTTCAAGGGAGTCTCCTGCCTTCCGTAGCAGACACCTGTCTTTTCAAACCAAGACAGGGGCCTTCATCACCTGTAAGAGTCGCCTGCCAGTTCCACTACCACTCATGTCTTCTGTCTAGAGGTCCCAAGAGGCTCAGACTCATCGGCAAGAAATGATCATTTGACATCACTTTCTCATCAGCAAAGAGAACAGTGAATGTAATGCCGCAAGTCTTTGAGTGGGGCACGACCTTCCTCTCAAAGTGAGTCATCAGCTTCCAGCCTTCATGATCAAGGTTTTCACTTTTACTACACAGGCACAGTCTCTTCCTGCTACAGCTGAAGGTTCAGACTCTTGAAGCTGCAGTGTCTTAGACATGACGAGGCTCATGTCTTTCTTGTCCTTTCTGATGTATGGTATGCTGACCTTCTCCGACAGTGCTTTCAGGGAGCTAGAGTTGAGCACTCAGATGCTCTTGTAGCTGAATGAAGTACTGTTGCTGCAAAGAAACACAGATGTCAGACCCCAGAATGGTGGGAAGTGTTTATTTTCTATCGATAAAATGCAGAAGTTAACCATCTTCATGGTGACATTTGGAAGCCTGGTTAACAAAGTGCTGAGCTGCAGTTGGAACTATTATTACATAAACAGAAATTGTATCTTCTCTTGAGCTGTTACTAGGTTTATATAATCCAGGCTCTTGAATTTTTCAAAGTTAGTGATACATATTTCTATAAAGAAAAGTCCATCTTTTTTCTGGCTCTTATGACAGAGATATGACACAGTTGGGCACTTCGGGAAGAAAGATTGCAAAACTTGTCTGTGATTTACCTGTCTGGATTGATCCAGCAGGGCCAGATGAAGCCCTGAAGCAATATCAAAATTACTAGGGGGAGTACCTGCTCACCTAAGAACATATAAGAAGTCAATCCAGGGAAAGAGACATGGGGGATATTCAAGTGGACATCTACCACGGAAGACGTCAAGGATGTCCAGTGAGGAATTGTCCAGTGAGGGCTCTGATGTGCTCTTCTCAAACCAAGATCGGATTCATTTAAGTTGAAGATTGAGACCATGGTGTCCCAAACAGAGATACTTGCCTAATTTCTCTAAGCATTTCGAAGTATCTGTCATCTCTGTTTTGGGCTTGATTTTGTCTGGTAATTTAGATTGGAAATGAGACCATGGTATTTCAACAAAGGGTTTATTGCTACATCCTTCAAGTAAGTGCTTCTATTGTTATGTAAATCACTTGCAAGAAAGCAGAGTTTTTATGCTGGTCTTTTTCCTTGGTGTATTATCATCATTGCTTTCCTGTGTC
Organism: Chamaea fasciata; assembly: GCF_029207755.1. Lineage (NCBI taxonomy): Eukaryota > Metazoa > Chordata > Aves > Passeriformes > Sylviidae > Chamaea > Chamaea fasciata. Next base: position 51,549,484 of record NW_027094089.1, on the reverse strand, counting down.
TTGATTGAATCCACAGATGTGTATTAACAACTTCATTTTCCCCACACAGCAGTGAATTGAGACTATCATGAAAATGTGAGTGCATTTCTGATGTGCACCAGTCAAATTAAAATGTGTGTAGCTTAGGCAGATTCAGACCCATTTTCACTAGTAAATGAACTGCTATCTCACTACTGAGGGGCAACAAGAAATTTAACAAGGCTTAGGGTGGAAAATAATTTTTGGTACTGCTGGAATAAGTGCCAGAGTTAAATAACAGGGAACTAAGAAAATAATCCTTTCTGTAGAACTTACTCTCTGTCTTTTCTTCCAAATGACTCCTGTTACCTCACACAAGTGAATCTTTGCTGCATTGCTTCCTATTTATTCTGATACAGCTGGAAATATTCTTTCATGTTATTATCTTGTTAGTGAATAAGCAAAGTGTTTTTCCCAAGCTCACACAAATTATGGCAAAGCAGGGCATGGAGCCCACGTTTGCAGATGTGTGAAGAAGATATAGTATCCTCAGAGGACTTTTTCCACCCACCTTGGTGAAACAACAACCATATTTAGGGAAGTAGAACATGAAGTAGGAAAAAGACAGAGTAGATACGCTGATATTTTGCTTTCCTAAAATCCATGAGTGAATTTTCTCTATATTGTAAATGGGGCAGGTTTTTGATGACACTGATGTCATACTGAATATAATAATATTTAAATGTTTTGCTCTGACATCCAGTGAAATCAATGGAAGAGTTTTCAGTAACACTGAATCCTCTTGTCGGCAAAGGATAGCATTCTAACCTACCGGTTTTGGTTCCTCATCCTCTCTTGTACAGCAAAGGTGTCTGAGACGGGATTTCACTGGCTGCTCAAGCGTAACTGAAAACTTTCATCCTTCTGTTTGCAAATCTCAATCTTGTTGCTGCCAGAAATCACATTTAAACAAATAATCAGAGTGATTATAGATAGATAGATCATAGATGCAGTATAAAAATCCTTTGCATTTCCATGAATCTCAGACAAAATTTTAAGTGAAGTAGGACTCATGACATAGTTAAGAGGAATGTAAAACTCACAAGTTAAAAGCGAGTGTACTCATGATCAGATTTACATTGAACACCCTGAAAGAAGGGGATTTGGTGTGAGTAGGTTACATCATTCATACTACTGCAGTACTCATAGCAATTAGTACAGCAATAGTCACTTCAACTTGAGTTAAAAATACTTTTGTTGTCAGCATCAAATTACATTGATTAATTATCTTTTCTTGTCTGAGTTCACCCAAAGGTTGGTTGATATATTTGGTCTCCTTTGAAGATGATTTCTGAGTTTTTAATTTCCTTTTCAGGAAGTAGAAAATATTTGTGGAAAATACATAAATAGATATGTGAGCATAGGAATATCTGTCATGAATTATAAGTTCTATAGGTGAGGCGGGACCCATAAATGTTTCAAAACTCAGGTGGTTCATGTAGTCAACTAATAAAACAAGTAGATTAACTCCTGCTTCTGTCACTATTAGTGACCTTGAAAAGCTACTTCTGTGGTTTTTGCCTCCTTGAACTGTTGTTCCCAAGGAGGCTATGCCAGTCCTTGTTCAATTCTTTGCCTCTGCTATACTGTCATTCTACCATGCTTAGGAAAAACCACATTCATAGCTTCTGGTGCGGGGGTAAGAGACAACTTCTGCAATGGACCTGTTGAATATTATCATTCTCAAGCACTTATTGAATCCTTCCTACCTCCTGGAAGTGCTTCTGGAAGCATGTATTTTAGCAGCATGCTGATGGGTCAGAAAAATGCTACTTGGAAATGAGTGTTGTGACCAACAGTTAAAGGCAAAGGCAAATGCACCACAATGCCCTTTTTCAATGTACATTGCACACAGTTATTCTCGTCTTTTTGCATAAAAAGCAGGTCTAATGTTTCAGTTCCCAAATGATTGTGTTGGAGACACCTTTGAAAATGCAATGAAGGAAGTATTCAAAGCCTTTGCCAGCTTTGTCTCCAAGGTGCAGAATTTCTACTCCGTATGATACCAAGCTTTGTCTGACAATCTTCAGTGCATCAGCACATTTAAGTATGGAATATCTGGCTGAGTGGCCTAACAAAATGTGAGGACATACCCTTCTAGTTTAGCTGGGTTAGTTAAAAAGGTCTGATTGAGACCAAGATCAGCTCCTTCGCTGGTAAGAGTTCTGTTGAGCAAAGGTAGAAACAACAGTATGCCCCTCTTTTGCCTTGGGAACTACTTTTACCTGGAGCTTTACTGCAGTGCCCTTCCTGCCACCCACACCACAACTGTGCAGCAGTGACATCTGTGCCAGATCTTATATTTTATCTGATCCTGACACAGATCCAACAGCTTGGCTTCCTGGTTTGGCCTCAGACCTGTCTCATCATTACAGAAGTGCTGGTTGGTCAGTGGATTGTATTTGATCTTCAGCAATGTCTCTGGCCCTGACCCTGACCTGGACCTGCTGCTCTGCATTCTGGCTCCCTGTAGGTGAGCTACTTGCTCATGTCTGCCTTGGTATTGTGCCTGAGTCTCAGCTCACTCTTCCTTAGGAGAGCAGCCTTTTTGTTGCTTTGTAACACGAAGTTGCCAATTTACTTTAAGTATAAGGATAAAATAGATCATAGGTTTTCTTTTCTGCTATGAATCAAGGGATGTTAAGTGTGACCTTGCTGATTATGGAGCACTTATGCACTCCTCCCACAGGCACCCCACAGTCACAGGTCCCCCAAATCCCAGCATGGATTGCCCACTCACCTGATACCCCAGGTCGGAACTGAGTCTCTCCTGCTCATCAGCTGGTATCAGCCTGAAGATTGCCAGTGAATACAAACACACACACGCACACACAACACTCTCTCTCTCTCTCCGTGCACAGCAGCTTTTTGGGAAAGGTACAAACTCTCAGCCCGTCCAGCAGCTGGCACCAGGGCTGTGTGTGAGCCGTGCTCCTGTTCCAGCTGACACTGCTGAGACTTGCACTCACACTGGTTACCCCAGGAGCTGGATTTCAGGGTACAAACTGTTCCTGCCCCAGTGGCTGGAGGTTAAAGACTCCCTCGCTCCAGCTGCCGGCACTGAGACCCCTCTCACTCGCCCTGAAGCCACAGCCCCGGCGAGAGGCACCCACAGCCCCGGTGTGACCCCAGCAGCTGCTCCTCGCTCCTCACACGCTGCTCCCCTACCAGCTGGCACCGAGTCCTCGCATGCCTGGGATAGGGAATGAGGTGGCTGAGGTGAGGTGGATGAGAGCAGACAGGACATACTGTGGTGATCAGGTGCAGGCTCCGCCAGACAAGCCACTGAGCAGCCACAGCTCAGAGGCAACAGGCCCCTTCTGTACCCTTCCCTGCCCACCCCACCTTTGTTCCTCCCTGCTCCCTCTTCCCTGCACATCTCCTCTGTGGCTGGCATAGTCCCACTGACCCACTCCAACATCGTGGAACCTCAACTTTACATCCTTATCCTTTGCAAATTTCCAAGTTTTTCTACAGGCTCCTGAAAACTCATCAGGTGATGTGGCTGACCAGGTCTGTTTATATAGGGACCTCTCTTATAACTTGTCAGTCTGGTTCCTGTCTCTGTATGTTCTTATAGGTCCTTTTATCAGATACCCTAAAGGAGCAGGGATTCTCCTTCTGCATATCTTTAGTTGAACATTCAATACTTGGTTGAATGTCATGGGAAATACCCCAAGAAAGTTTATTGAGATAAACCTAGAGAGCATAGTGTTACAAGCAATTTCATTTTAATTAGCTTTAAATTCACAGCTACCAAAACCTTGCTTTAATATAGACTTTGAGAAACTAAAATTGAGGTGAGAGGTCAGCTTTATAAAACCCTGAGTAATTTGGTAGTAATCAAAGCTTCATATACTTATTCTCTACTGGCTTCATTTTTATAATAAATGGTCCTTTTTAGAATGTCAAGCTTTTTAAAAGAGGAAAAATTCCCAGGAATTTTTTGTTTGTTTTGTAAAAGGTGGTATTTTAAATATAAAAAGTCCTTTTTAGCTCTAGTTTTTGGATACTAAAGCTTACAGTGGAATAACTCATACAGAAATTTTTAAAAAGCGTGATATTGAAGAATAAGCAGGAATTGGCCTTTTGTTTTGCCTATCCTCCAGATCAAAAAACCCCCAAACAACAAAACAAACAAAAAACGCCCCACCACAAATAAAAAACTTCCAAAATCAAACCAAATCCAACCAACAATCAATCAGAACTAAAACCAAAACTCAAAAACCCCCAAACCAACAAAAGGACTGACCAGAATATTCTTTCCTTTGCATAGTCTTAGCTGGCCCATCTAGACAGCCGTATGATGATTTTTATTTTTTAAAATCTGCATTCAGATGTAAGAAAATACCACTTTCCTTGCACAATGCTTGAAGTGAAGTGTGTAATCTTAGTGATACATCCACTTCAAGCAGTTTGTCAGAAGGGAGTTAATGGGAGTGGGATATATGCAGGGGAAACAGTGTTGCAAGAAAGGGCAATTAAAATGGAATCAGTTTAAGCTTAGAAAGGGTTAGAAAGAAAGGGAATTTCACCACTTCTATCACAGGTTTTTGCCCATGAGAAACATTTGGTAACCACATAGTCAAATTTCTCTTCAGCCCTGGTGAATCAAACGAGTGTCTTATGCTTCCCACTGCCATGTTAAGAGTAGAAGTGTATATAAACACTTCACTTCTCAGTCTTCTCAGTCCTGTTTTGCCGGGAAGAGAGCCTTTGTGAAAGAAACAATATGTTGACATAACGATTTCTTTCCTCCCAAAAAACTTTTCAATAATTTTGTCTCAATACAAACTCTTGAAAAGTTCTCTGTATCTTTAGGAGGGGCCACTAGAAAAGTTCTGAAGTGAGCCATAGTTTCTGGTTACTCTGCTTTTGTGTCAAAGTAATTGGCAATATTTGACCTGATGGTTGCATGCAGGAGCAGATCTGCATTATCCTGGTGTATGGGGAGAACCAGTTTTCAGTTGACCCTTTAACAGGACCCACTTGAACACCTCTGCTAAACCAGTCCAGTGTCTTGAACATCAGGATTCAGCACGAAAGAGAATACAGCAAAGTTTAGTGACATCCCTGAGAACTGTGAGCCTAGAAAATGACATCAACCTGAATGTATGTGTATCTCTGTATCTCAGCAAAGTCCTAGGCAGGTGAGCCAAAGGATGGGAATGGCTGGCCTAGAATGGCTCAGCTGTCCTGATGACTATGAAACTGCTTCACTTTAAGTATTCTTAGATGTCTTACTGAGATTCATACTGACTGAGGCTTAAAGGCTAAGTGGATCCTCAGCAGTTTTCAGATGAAACTAAATCTGGGATGTGTGGTTGAACACCAAATTGTTGTGCAGCCATTCAGAGGGACCTTGACTTCCATGGCTACTGTCACAAGTGTGGCTTGTGCAGGCCCTGTCTGAGCAACACCAACACATCTAAGTAGTAAACTGGCAGTCTTTATATCAAGGCATAGGGGCAAACCCCTTGCTGCCATTGCTTATTCTCATCTGCACTGAAAACTCAGAAGTAAATGGAGCGCAACTCAGCAAGTGCTAGGACAGGATTCTACTCACGTGACTGCAGGTCTTAGTTCAGGGCAGAAGATACCAAACTTCTCTTGACCAACTCTGTCAGGAGATGTGTGACCTTGGGTCATGTGGCACATAAGAGCTTTCTTTTGGCTACATAAAAAAGTTTTCTGAAGAAACAGAGAAGACAGACAAGGGGGTTGTTTGCAGCAGCACATTATTTTGCATCTGCGGAGAGGCACAGGCCCTGAAACTGCAGTGAGCTTCCAGCACAAGACTACCTTTATGCATGCAGGTGAGACATAGCCTGTACAAATGGCACTGTGCATAGAAAAAGCAGAGACTTGGTCACAGACTTCACAACATTGGAGTTAGATGATTTATCCAGACTTGCAGTACCAGCTGTAGTAGGTCAGCCTCAGTCCAACACAACCACTCACTCATTCGCTCCCCACTAAGTGGAATGTGAAAGGGTGTCAAAAGGGTAAACGTGAGAACTTGAACGCTTTAACAGATAAAACAAAAGCTGTGCTACCAAGTGAAGCAAAACAAGGAATTCTTTCACTGCTTTTCAAAGGCCAGCGGATGTTCAATCTCCCCCAGGAGATCAGGGATATTCTCTGTCCTTTACATGCAACTGCTGTTTAAAAGACCAACACTATAACCCTGGACATCCCCACCTTCCTCCTTCTTTCCCACAGTTTTTTTTTTTGCTCAGCATGGTGTGTGGAATATTAATTGGTCATTTGGGGTTTGCTGTCTTGGCTGGGTCACCTCAACTTCTTGTGCACTCCCACCCTGCTTTCTGTGGTGTGGTATGGCAGAGAAGTTCTGACCCTGTGCAAACATTGCTCAGGAATAACTAAAGCACCACTATGTTACCAATAATTTTTTGATCACAAGTCAAAAATATTTCACCATACTAAACTGCTATGAGGAAAATTAATCTCATCCCACCCCAAACCAGTACACTAGTAGTGGCAGCCTAGAATTTGGCCTAGTTACCCAGAATCCAAGAACAGAGATTATTATTCATAAAGTATGAACAGGCCTCTTTCCCTTTGACATCATGCTCAACATGTGTTCCTTTATTTACTGTAACTAAGAATTTCAGCAGGTTTCCACACAAACTTTAATGTGTACCTTGCAGCAAGGCCTACCTAGTTCAACAGGGACAGCTTTCCCTGTGACAAATAACTGCACTGCTGTTTCTTCTCTATGGATGTCTGGTGTGCTCTCACCATGGAGTTTGGACAAAGAGTCTACCTGGTCAACCTACTAGTAGGTAGCTTTATCTGATAAACATTCAGAGTTGTGCCTTGGTCAGAAATAATCCACTCTGACAACATGCCACCCTCCATTTTTCGGATGGATGGCAGATCTAAAGGAGGATTCATTAAACAAGGCTCTGCTCGTAGTAAGTGTTGTTTGATTTTCTATTCCATTCTCTGCTGACATAATTCCTTGTTTTGAGAAATGGGGTCTACTGGGGGCTGACAGGGTCCATCTGTCCAAGAAGGGGAAGAGCACATTAAGCCATAGGCTGGCCAGGCTGGTGAAGAGGGCTTTAAACTCAAGGTGCCAGGAGATGGGAACTTCTGTCCATTCTACTCCAACCAGTTTGATGTCAGTGTCAGTAAGAGATCCCAAGATCCCAGAGCCTGGAGTGAGGTCAGGAGGAGAACACCTGAAAATCCACAGAGGAATTCCTGACACTCCAGCCAGTAAGTTGGCTTCATTGGGGACCAAATGTAGATGCCTTTGTGCAAACACACAGAACAAGGGAAATGAACATGAGGAATCAGGGATGCATGCCCACTTGCAGGATCATAATCTTATTGGCCTCACTGAGATGTGAAGGGATGCCTCCATGAATGGAGAGTTGGAATGGAAGATATGGTTCTTCAGGGAGGACGGGAAGGGGACACAAGGGCATGAAGTGACAGGACTAGAATGAATGGCTTCAAGCTAAAGGAGAGTAGTTTTAGGTTAGAGGTTAGGAAGAAATTCTTTACTGTGAGGGTGATGAGGCACTGAACAGGTTGCTCAGAGAAGCTGAGGGTGCCCCATCCCTGGAGAGGCTCAGGGCCAGGTTGGGTGTGGCTCTGAGCAACCTGGTCTAGTGGAAGGTGTCCCTGTCCATGGCAGGAGGGTTGAAACTAGATGGTTTTTAAGGTCCTCTCCAACCCAAACCATTCTATGATTCTATGATGAAAATATAATATTTCTTTTATTTGATTTTTTTTTTAATTTGTGTTGCTCCTCCTGCCTGCTGCAGCTTTGAAACTTATCAAAATGCTTCTGGCAAATCAGATGAAGCAGACATGGATGTGGGAGACAGGAAATTGCTAGAGAATTACTGGAACAGGTAATGTATTTCCATTTCGGTGATATCAAAGAATTCAGCAATTCTTTTCCTACTTTTCCTGTGGTTACTTTCTTCCCCAATAAGGGTCAGGATCTAATCCTAAGATTATATTTAGCCTTGGATGTGACAATACAGAAGTCTGTCCACCATAGTCCAAGTGTGCTACATCATACATGGTCTTAGTTGTAACTTAATCTTCAGTATTTTGGGCCAAATTCTTTCCAAACTATGCTCCAGACTCCCTTTAAAGCCCCCAAAGGGGGACAAGAGAACTCTCTGTTTGGAATTTGATTAGTAATTCCTCTTTTATCCATTCTTTCTTTTTATCTTCCTTGGTTACAGGAATGTACAGGTGAAAATATCACTGTAAATTCCTTTGAGGAGGGCTGGTAATGTGACAATCTGGGCATGCTGCCATCCCCCACCCATTCCTGACAAACTGACAGCAATGTCAGGCCTTTTTGATTTCAGCTGACAGCTGAGGGATGTTATTCACCTATGTTGCTTTATGCACCATAAAGAATGAGCTCACACAATCCATCCAGAGCTAATAATCAATGTGCGATTTTATACTTAGGAAGAAGCACAAGGCTTAAAAATGAAAAGGGTAAAGTAAAAAAAATTCACAATCAAAAAACCCACAAGGGAAAACAGTCTACTCACTGCAGGAGTTCAATTCTCCAAGCTTCTGGTTGTGATTTTGTTTGAACATAATTCCTTTTGTGAATCAGGCAATCACATGATGCAATAAGCAAAACAGTAAATCAGTTCAAGCAGTGATGTACCTTATAATTAAACAATGCAAGTAATCAACCTAAAACGAGACCCACATGAAATTGTAGTGTCAACAAGCAATAACCCAATCACAGCTCTGTATCCAATGTGGTAATCATGTGGAAAAGGTTGTTTAATTATTAAGCCCCTCAATTTTTAAATTCCTAGTAAGACCCAAGAAATGTATAAATGCCCTGTAAGAAAACAGAACTACTTTCCTGTTAGTAGTTTCCCTTACTGTCAAACCTGTAGAAGACACTTTTATCTTTCCTGAAGCCCCAGGAGAACTGGCTTTCTAAGAGTGTCTGTGTCTTTGCTCTGAAAGCCTTTATTTTAAAAGGAGGAACGCTGTGTTCCTATCCTTTTTATTCCTCTCCAAGAGCTCATCTAGTCTTCTGACAAAGGGATCCTACCATGGTATTTTGCAAACTTTCCTAAGGAAAAAAATAACAAAACCTTACCTTTTTCTCTGTGGAATTCCTTTCCAAAAACAGAGCTGTTTCAGGCTTCTTTGTGATCAAAGTAACTTCTTGTAAAATTAAAATAAAAGCTTTTGTGAAGCAAAATTTCTTTTGTGATTGAAAACATTTATTTTCTAGAAACTGGAAGTAGAAATGAGCAATAACTTTTAAAGTCATTAGGTTTTATCTGTAGCATTTTCTACTGAAGATTTTGATTTTCAGGTAGTTTCAACAGAAATGTGTGAGGTTTATGTTTTCAACATTACTTGAACTCTGAAAACTGAAGCAAAAATAATTTGAGGAAAAAAAGCACAACTAAACTAAAATAAGGAAGTCCTTTTATAGAAACTGTCATGAAAGATAATATCATCATGTGGGTTTTATTTCAATTCTCTTTTCTAGGGCTGAAGTTTTACACCATTCTCACAAGCTGCTTTTATTTCCTTGGGAGTTAAGTTCTCATTAGTGTTTCCTTGGTAGATGCTGCTTCATTTATTTCAGTTTCTGCCTTCTGTGATATTTTGAGCTTCAGCCTCCATGAAGTCAGAAGAACTCTCATCTCAGCTGCATCACAGAGAGTGTCCTTTTTAGACAGCTAAATATATCACCATGACTTGCATTTTCTTCAGGGATTCGTGAATTCAATACATGGGGGTCTCCGTTCCCTCTGAACTGACATACAATTGAGAATGCTTGACCTTTACCTGCTGAATACCCATTTCATTCTAGGCTGACAACAATTCAGCCCCCGAACTGTAATGAGATTTCCCAAACTTGTTTGTCAGCTAATTGCATAGTTTTATCCTGTGCTGAGAGTCAAAGAGACAACTGGTCACCAATTAAATATGACATTTCTTCTGTTTTCCTGTCCCAAAGTGACCTGACACATCCCACTAATCTTCTCCTTGGGTCTTTAAGAAGTCTACACCATATTATTCTGTACTTTTCCACCAATATATGCTGTAGGAGACAAATGTAATGAAACTCAGTGCAAGACCTTATGGGAGGGTGAGGTACTATTTTTAAATTGACTCTAAGTAGGTTAAAGCTTGGCACTTAGACTTTCACATCCAGTCACCAGCACCAAGATGAGTATGCCCAGCTGCTCCAACTAAGATCAGTGACGTACAACACAGAGGACAATGGATGCTTACTCCTGAGTCTCCACTGCATCTCTTGGGTTTGTCATGGTAGGTTTTTGGATGAACTGGTTTTCATACACTTTAGGAATCCTCAGCTCTTTACATTGATGCATACTCGAACCTTCATGAACAAGATAAGCCCATTGTCCTCATTTCCTGATTTTTAGACAATTTTAAGAGTGCAGGGTGTTTTCTTGTGGAGATAGGAGGAAAATAATCAGCATAGGATATGCTATGACTGTGTTGCCATCCTTCCTTAAGAAAGGTGCGAGTGATAGGTCATGCATGGGTTGTGACCTTATGAGAGCAGTCATTTTCTGGGGTCAATTCAAAAAAACACCAGTCTGCCAGTGTTTAACAGTTTGATGGTACAGCCTGTTCAGGTAAAACCTCCTCTGCTGTTTCTTGGGTGCATGCACACATACACAAGTGTACACTTTTTTAATAGTTCATCTTTAAAACAAATTGTTATTTTTCTGTTAAAAATCTTTTTAGAACAACCTCAAAACTAGTATTTCACCATTGAAGCCAGAAATTTCTTCAGACCATCAACCCTATTCACCTCCAAAAACACAGGATACTGCCAGGATCTGAGAGTCAGAGAATTCCCTTTACAAGAGACTGGTAACACAGAAAAGAATTACTTCTATTCTTTTGACTAGGAAAATCTAAGCTTTTGTAAGGATGAAGCTACCTGAGAAGGAACTAGTTCTGATCTGCAAATCGTTTCCACTACCTTAACAAATAGTGACTCTATCAGCACCCTTTTCTGCAGTCCCTAGGAAGTGAGATCAGCTCTTTAGGGATGAATGCTCCTCCCTGTGTATCCACATACTTGTGATTGATAGGAGAGCTATCTAGCCATATCAGTTGTACTAGCCAATGGATGAACATGATTCAGTCTAGGCAAGATTTCCCTTGGGGTGCAAGCCAAAATTGAACGTCTGGCTCTGGTCTGGCCTTATATGGGCAACGGACTTGTTCCTTGAAGTCTCTTCTCAGGAAATATTCCATTCATGCATGATCAGTGGTGTCACCTCTGCATAAACAAACGCCTAAGAAGATCATATGAGACTGACACCTTGTCGAGTGTAGAACATTAAAAATCAAATTTGAAAGTGAAAGGGCACTTCCAGAGAAGTCTGGTCATGTCCTTGAAAACGTGGCTTTGATTATTCCTGCCTCCACCACTTAGTGACTTGGGATAGGTCTTCCTCTGGATACACTATTGTTCTTCTCATGGATCAGTCGTCTTTCATGGCCTACTGTAGTAATGATCTCAACACTTCTACTTGACCTTGCTGATGAACTTCAGGTATCTCTATTTGAGGTATGATGCAGTATTGTTAATATTGGACCTAGTGGTTTGTATTAGGAGCAATAGTACATTATACACTCATTTCCAGAAACTTGTGCTCAAATTCTGCTCCTGCAGAAAGGTGATGACTTTCTTGTTTTGCTTACCTTTTCTCTTCATGGTGTAGGACTGTCTTCATGTCTTCAGTCCATCTTTATAAGAAGTGAAAGAAATACATGTCCAATAAATTTTCAATAAATGAATAGGGCGCTTTGAAATCCATGGACATAACAGGCAGCAGACTTTTAGTGCCTCCCAGAGTTCAATTCCTAGTTTTAATTTAAATTTCTAACAATAGTGCAGTCTCTTAGGGCATGGAGCAAAGGGCAAATCTCATATCCACAAGTGTATTTTCATTTAAAGTTAGCTTATGAAGTAATTTTGTGACAGAGGTAGCTCCAAGTGGAAAAAAATAAGTGCGGAGAAGATTAATTCAGTTGAGTCTGTCATCATTTCAAATTGAAGGGGAAAGAAACCTAAACATGCACCAATTTAATATAATGTCAATCCCTTGAAAACTCTCCTGAGTAGATTCTTTATTTCCTAGTAGAGATTCTTACTACAGTTAGTCTTTTATGAAGACTTAATAAAATTTAATTCCCCTCTAACAAGCCAACAATTTCCATGAAATTAATCAAAACTAACAATAAGAGACTTCTGCTCCTGTGTTACTTGAGGATGAAATTTGCTGATGGATTAGAAAATCATGGAATAGATAGACAATGCCAAATAAATGTGTAGATGGGTTATATAGGCCTTATTTCCACATTAAATAACTGATTCTCACCTGTTCCTTTAGGGTCTAAATCTGATTTTGGGCACGTTGCTTAAATATCTGCTTAACCACAGAGCCCTAACCCATTATTTGCATGTTTTTCACTATGCTGATGTGATACTTGAACAGGGAACTCTCTGAAGTGAGGGGTTTAGTCCAAAGTATAATTGTGGTAGAGACTAAGTGGGAGCAAAAGAAATGATGATTTGTAGAGGAAAGCCCAGCAGGGAATTTGCCACCATTCCCAGGCAGCTTGGAAACATGAGAAATAACACAAATGGAACAGAAAAACCAAGGTTTTCTGTGTGGTTGCTTAAGATGATTTTGAACACACAAATGGGCCAGGCCTGAAGCAACATCAACCAGGCCTACCCAACTCAGGTCCCCCAACCCTGGCACCCCGTGCCAGACAGCCTCAGAAAGCTGGCAAATGACCTCACTCTTACTCACCGTTACTGGCACATCAAGAGGGAGTTTGGACAGAGGCATCCATGTTTGTGTGCAAGAACAGTGACCTGCTTTGTTTGTGTGCATCATCTGGCTGATAAATGCTGTAATTTGAGAATTAAATATTACAAAAGGAGATTAGGTGAGAAATGGCATGCAGCTAATTAGCGAAAAGCAATGTGAAATTAAGAGGCAGATGAGCATGTATGGAACGATGCATTTCACAGAGATTCACATATGTTAGTGATTAAGCATTCAAATTACTGAACCCTGAAATGCTTGGGCTGTAAACACAGGACATTTTCCCCTCTAGGGTTGCATTTCCCAGAGATTCTCTAAACACAGTGAATTTTCTCATTTACTTTATTACTAATTTTTAGCAAAGAGTGATTATACAGGAAAACCTTGTGTAAGAGCTAAATTGACAGATCATGTTTACAATCACATAATTTCTATTCAGGGAAACTCATCATATGAGATGTTCAGGCTTAGAAGAACTAATTTGGATTCTGCACACGTGCACTAATGGAAGTGTCGAAGTCCAGTTATTTCACTCAATTAAGCTGAACTCTCTAGTGCTTTACCTTAAATCCAGATCTGTGTTTTGGCCACACTTGTCTAATACTCATCATATTTAGTGGTAGGGACTTTATTAAGGCTACTATTAAGGCTACTCATTTCTACTGGCCTGTAGTCAGTCACCCATTTAGTGACAGTTTAATATGGTCACAGCTGGTGTGTTCCACTGATATTTTACAGCACAGTTAACTCTTCTTTTTGTTAAGGGTTTAACCTGCATGAACTGGACATGGGGAAGATAGGAAAATTAAAAGAAGAAAATAATAAACCATTTCTTAAATCAGTTCTAGCTATAAGAATTATTACAGGGTTAGACGAAATCCTTGGGGTCAGACTAGTTGTCATAGACCCTGAAGACAGTGGGATAATAGTGCAGGTCCAATAGATGTGGTGTGAAAAAAATGCCAGTGGGAGAAGGATCAATAACAGATACAACTTTTTTATCCGTTGCATTGATTTGCACACAAAAAGAGAGTACTTGCAGCCAGAGAGATGAAATGCAAAGCTACAGTGTTGTCAGAAAGCTCTGCCAGTTTCTGGAGAGAGGAAGTCTTAAAAAAATACCAGAAGGAATAAAGATTATGGGGACTATGACGTATATGATCATCCAGTAATACAAGGATGAGGCAGAAGAGGGGATGATAGTGTAAGTCTGTGGAGCCCCATGGAGAGAAGCTGATGAAAGAACAATAATACGTATTAGGCTGGGGATGCCCTGTTAGGTGGGTTTCCTCACTGCATTGTATTTCTTGAGTTTGGTTGTGCAGTGCATGGGGGTAGAATCTCCAACATTGCTACCTGCACGCAACCTTGTTCCCACAACACTGTGGCGCTGTTGATTTGCCGACACTGAATGGATCAAAAGAAGAGATGTCATGCTGATAAAGGCAGGGATCAAGCTGGCTGGATACTTTTATTTATGTGACATTACAAGTTACTTTTTACAGTTCCACTAAGGTTAAAAAAAACAAACAACCAACACATTCTAAGGTGACATATATGTCTGTTTCCTGTGGATTACATAGATTTATTTTCCCCTATTCCCCTCATCTCATTCAGCAAATACACTCTACCTAGAAAATGACTTCATCATGTGTTTAGGTTTTTCATCAAAGTGAGGCAGTGGAGATCAAGTTCCCAACTGAAATAGGAAGGTATGAGGAGTCCTGAGCTTTCAGATTGCATCTAACTACCATGGTCTCTTCAGAAATATCTGTGTGTAAAGGGAATAACAATGTAACAGCCTATTTTGACAGCATCTGCATCACACATAAGAGAAATTGCTCTACAAGTATGTGAAGTATCTAAAGACAAGCACTGTAGTGTTTTGACATTGGCCAAAGCCAGGCATCCAAGGAAAAACCTATTTATTCATTCTCCTCTCCTCAATTACAACAGAGGAGAATGAGTAAATAGGGTTTGTTTTTTTTTTGTGGGTGCCTGGCTTCGGCCAAATTCAAATCAGGACAATTTTAGTGGAGAATGGAGGCAGTTGGTTCCAGGTGTACTGCACGCCCCTCCAGGTGAAAGCAAAGAGAGGCCTGCAGCCAGAGGAATGCAGAAAAATGCATTGGCAATGTCAATAGTCGCATACCACCTCACTGCCTTGGACTCCAACTCATACTGAAGTTCCAGCATGTCTGGCACAGCAGCACTCAGCGGTGGAGTCACTTCATTCAATGCACGATAGTCCACAGTCAGTCTCCATTCTCCATCAGACTTGCTCACAGGCCAGATGGGGCTGTTGAAGGGTGAGTGGGTTTTGCTGACCACCCCTTGGCTCTCCAGCTCTTGGATCATCTTGCGGATGGGGATCACAGCATCTCGATTCGTCCGATACTGCTGGTGGTGCACTGTCAAAGTGGCAACTGGTACTCGTTGCTCTTCCCTCTTTGGAAGTCTAGCTGCAGAAGGATTCTCAGACAACCCAGGTAAGGTGTTCAATTACCTAATGCACTCTGTTTCCACAGTGGCTATTCCAAAACCCCACCTAAATCCCTCTGGGATTCTGGAGGAAGTCTATGCCCAGAATATATGGGGCCTCTGGGCCAGTCACAATCGGATGTTTCTGCCACTCCTTCCCATTCAGGCTCACTCTGGCCTCCAACAAGGTCAATTGCTGCAATCCCCCTGTCCAGAAATAGAAACAGGTTCTGCCCCCACATGTCCTGAAGGGATCAAGGTGCACTGTGTATCAGTGCCAACCAAAGCTTTGGTTGGCACTGTACCAGGCCATCAGATCCAAAAAACCTGATTCTCCTGTGCCTCATCCTGGCTAGAGGCAGGGCCCCTCCAACCTGGGATATCATCCAAAACTGGAACTACATCCCTTCTGGTTGAACTCCTTCTCTCTGTTTGAGTTTTCCACAAGATTACAGCTTTTCAGCATCCACTTGCTCCTGTGTGAGCACCTTTTCTCACGGGCTGCAAGTGGATCTCAGCATCCCTCCACGCACATCATGAAGTACAGGGAAACAGTTTGTTATATTAGAGTCCTCACCAAAGCTTGCAGAAGAATCCCAGCTCCCACACCCGGAGCACCTCCTTCTCCCCCTCCCTCCTTTCCACCGCCCTTAGTGTCGCCATGCTATTCTCCTCACGTGTCTTCATATTTTCCCTTTTTTTTCTGACTCAGGAGATAATTGGTGTTTGTAGGTTTCTTCTTCTTAGGTTCTATCAGTTGAAAAATTCTTATAGGGTTTTGCAGCACTGGAAGGTTGATCCCATCCAGGCTCCTCATCAGCCCCTCGCTGTCGGCCACGTAGTCCCCTTGCAGCTGTGTGGGCGGTGCCAGGCACGGCAACATTGACACCATTTAGCGCCTCTCTTTATGTGGAGCTCGGGAAAGGAGAAGCGGCTGCTGATGCTTCTGCCCTTCTGTTTGCAGCATACCTGGCTAAAAGCGGCCGGGTGGGCACAGTTCACTGTGGACTGTGCCGAGGTGGCCCCTGCCACATGGGTGCTTCCAGTGCTGGCCCCAGGGGCAGGGTCCTGGCTGCATGGCCACTCATGGCTCCAGGATGGCCCTGGTGGCAGGGTCCTGGCTGAATTTATATGAGGCCCTGTTGGCTGCCTCCCCACCACTTGGAAGAAGAAGAACAAGACCATATGCGCAGTTTTTTTCAATCTTAGATATGTCATCACAGAGGCGTTACCAACTTCTGTAATTGGACATGTTAATTTTCAGAGCCTTCAGGGACTGGCTGTGCTAGACACAGTAGAAGCTTTGAGCAGTTGCGTTGTTTTTTTTTTTGTTTTTTTTTTTTTTTTTTTTTTTTTTTTTCTTTCCCAGAAGCTGCCTCTCTGGCTTCTCCCACCCTCCAGTAAATATCAGGCTGTGTTAAACTAACACAAGCACACATTCCCTTCATGCTTAATGAAAAATTGAAAATGTTAAACAATTAAATTCTTTGTTATGGCTCAGAGATTGACATTTTGAACTGAGGACCTTCCTGCCAAGTCAAGGTCATAACTTGAGACTACTCTTTTAACACAGGAAAAGAAATACAGGCCACAGCATCTGACACCAAGCTATCATCTCAGCCAAGTATGCTGTTTCCCCTTGATCATTTTCTTTTCCAAGACATAGAGTAATAAAAGAAGGCAAGGCCCAGAATTACCTGGGAAAATGGAAATTCTGTTGTAAAGTGTGTTTGACATTTTGAATCTTGCTTGAAGTTTAAATTGCAACAAAGAGGAAAAGTGTGACCCTTTTTTCCCTCTCTATGACAAAAGAATTCTGAAAAAACCTGATTTACTCTGCTATGATTTTGTTTATTTTTCATACAAACATGTATTGCTTGAAACAAAGAGTCAAGGAAAGTCATTTGGTCATGGACAAGGTGCAGCACTTTTGACACATCAAAGTAGAATGGTTCAACAGCATCAAATACAGAACAGTAAAAATATTTTTTACTTTCTTTGATTCTGAACTTCTGTATAAGCTGACACATCACAGAATGCTCTGGTTTGAATGGCTTATTCACTGGTGGAAAAATTCTGCCAAAGTACTTGAAATAATAATCTCATGACAAAAACTTGATATGCTTTGGATAGAGGCATCTTTACTTACTCACTGGAGTGGTAGAGATGGATTCTTGGCTTTATGGACAACTTCTGTCTGCCAAAGAAGCCTTGTAATGGAGAGCTGTAAATCCTGGAGATAAGAGCTACAGGATATTTACCTGAACATGCCCATCCACAGGAATCAGAGACCTGCTGAGAAGGGACTTTCAATCAGTGTGGTAAGCCAAGAGCTTGTCCAGAGAAAAAGAAACAAAGAAAGGAATGGAGATACAGGGACTAGGGGAGTAGAAAAGGTAGAAGACAAACAAGAAGAAATGGCAGCCCACCAAGGGACTTATTCATAAAATACGTTGGGGCATCTGTGTTCCTTTAAAAGAAAAAGAAAAAAAAAATTAAAAATATATCATTTGCATTCTTGTGTTCACATGTCATTGAGGCAGAGCAATCAACACATGCTTGTTTCAGTTTTTTTGAGGGTGGACAGCTAAAATTTGGTCTTGTGATAACTGAAACAAATGCTTAATTAGAAAATTCATCTTCAAGAAATCTCAAGGGACCAGACCTTCAGAGCAATCATAAATGGCTGAAAAATCCATTTATAGTTTTAGCTTAAGGGAAACAACCTCTTAAAAATATATAATGCTGTTTTTTCTATTTTTTCTATTTTATTTTTATTTGGAAAATAAAGACCTTACTGAAAGTCTGTTGTAAGTTGAATGGAACAACAAGAAACAAGACAATATTTTGAAGAGGCAAAAATTGCTTGAATTCTGAAATGTTTTGACAGTCAGAATTGACAATTGAAGAGAAAATAAAACATACAATAGATTTGTGTTCAGTGAACGAAACCACTGAAGGGATTGCAACTGTTGTACACAAACTACCCTTAGCAGGTACCTGAATCCTCTGTCTCAGTAGCTGTGTTGATAAAAAGCTAATCATCTTGCTTCTGTGTAGGTCTTGCCAGCATTCCACTGAACAGTGCAGCAATTACAATAGTGAGAGCTCATAATAAGATTGGGGGCGGTGGGGGGGTGAAAGAAACAAAGCATGTTCATTTTGGGCAGCTGCTTAAGTATTTTCTATAACCTTTACTCTTTCTTTGTGAGCTTTCTTGTTAGTATCATTTTCACATGGCACTGATTTCAGTTTAGTAGTCAAACACCATATGGCACTGAGTAATCAAACATTGCGCTTTAAGATGTTGAAATGAAACATCCTGACTAATTTTTTTTTTTTCTCATCTGAAAACAGACCTTGCCTTCTTTTTGGAGATCCAAATACAGATTTTTTCTATGGAAAATGTCACCAAACCAAATTATTGGCTTATTCCACTTCTTACATGGATATCAATAAACACAGATTCCCAGCTGGTGGCCAAGGAAGGAATCTGAGTTCCATGCACAAAACTCCATGGAGGAGATTTCTGCTCAGTTTTCTGTGCTCCTCATATGCACCAAACAAGGTCACAAAGTGCATTCCTACCATTCTGATTCTGCAAGGAAGAACAAGCCTATTCTCACAATCAGGAGCAGGCATAAGTCATCTACATTGTGCAAACCAGACTAAGAACTGGCTTTAGTGTTTGGGGAAGTTTTGGAGGTGTCAGGGCATGTGTGGCTTTCTCCTCTGTCCATGTTGCTGGGATAGATCCCATTCACAGATACCAGTTTCTATTCCTCACATTCATGAGAAAACACTGCTATTTTTGAGATTTATTACTGTCCAGTAAATGTTATAAAATTGCATTACTGCCAGATTCATACTCATAAATTATTATGAACCTAGTATATTGTTATATGCCATCAGAAAGAAGATGCATGTGGCATTGCTCATATCAGTACCATGGCTGCAGGAGCTGTCATTTCTCTTGTAGCAGACATCACGTATGGCAGGTAAATCACCTAACAGATCCCCACGAGTCCATCTTTCATGCTGGGTTTCTTGGCAAATTGAGTAAAGGCTCTGCCTCCAATGTAAAAGCCTTCTCCAGAAGCCTTTCTGAGACTATGAATAGACACATGTAGAATAGAATAGAATAGAATAGAATAGAATAGAATAGAATAGAATAGAATAGAATAGAATAGAATAGAATAGATCATCTCTTTTGACTGTGTCCTTTCTTGCCTCTGTGCCTGATCCTCATGTTCTGAGGAGTGTATTGATGGGAACTTTCTTGACTTAATAGTCAGGGTATCACCTGGAAGGAGCAGCCCTAATCAGGCTTACAAGCAACTGGTTTTTCATCTGGAATGTACATCCTGTGGGAGTTAATTGGAAGCTGGTGTTTGAGGCAGGGTAGAGATGCTGAAGCTGGGACAAGGAATATCTCAGAAGTTTGTGATTTTATGATTATATGCCTTGCTCTCCTGAAGAGGAGGGAACTGTGAAATAGTTGGTGCAAAGTTGTTTCACTGTTTCATGTGCCACGATTTTCTGCGTCAGGTGTGTAATCTGGAAAAACTGGATGCAGTTTGGAAACAGAACCATGGGTACAAGACCCTTGGAGAGTCAGCTGGCTCTGGAAACAGACCAGCAGTTCTAAACATGTCAACAAGAAGCTCAAGGATCTCTCAGGGACTTCTGGATGTTCCTATATTTTTGTCTAGCTTCTGAAGTCCCTGTGAATGATATCACTCCTCTGCACCGTAGGGAGGACATTTGCTATTGCAAAGCTTGTAAGGAGCCTATGAACAGGAACAATGACAATGCTCAGCAGCCCCACTTGGCTATGCTGACCCTCAGCTGCTGCAGGAGTTTCTTGATGTAGCATGGTCCAGGATTCCCAAAATAGGAAGAAGAAAGCTGATTTTAGGCAGTTGGGTGTTCTAACTATTAGCTCACACTTTTCTGATCCTTCTGTTTCAGGGTATTTGTATTGTTCCTTCCCAGAGGCCAGGATATAAGAGCAAGATGTGCATATGGAGGTTTAGTAGTGTGGGGTGGGGCACTGTCCTTCTCTCTAAGAGCAATCATATGATGAAAAAGCAATGTCAAATGTGATATGACACACCGAAACTTAAATCCTGCTCAGTCATATAGGCACTTGAGGAGGCAACATAGATTTGGAAATACTATGTCTTAATAGCACAGAAACCTGGGCATACAGCTCCAGCAGGCTCCTATGGTTATTTCCTGAGTACAGTAATCTATGCTGACATATTCCTATGTTATGCATGAAAAAACATCAAAAATACTGCATAATTTTGAAGGGTAATTTCTGGGAGCAAGTTAAGGTTTAAAACAAGAGGATTTTCCACCCCATGTTGGTATTATTTTTTTCCTTTCTGAAACTTGTTAGTAAAAGTGCAGCACATGCATGCCCAGTTGAGTTTCTTGGACTAACACTAGTGTTGGTTGCAAAAGTGGTTTTCTGGGAGCCTACAGAATAGAACTGAACAGTTCAGGAGAAGGGACCTAAAAAGACAATCTAGTCCCATTGTCTGATCACTCCAGGATGATAGAAAATTAAAACATGTTATAAAGGGCATTATCCGAATGCCTTTTAAGCACTTACAGGCACGGGGCACCGAGGCAGACCCAGGTGGTAGACACTGCCCTGTGCGCAGAAACATGCACTCCCTCATCTGCAGCTGGCATCTGAAAGCTTTGCAGACTGCAGAGCCCCCGATGGCTGGCACCGCTGCCCCGGGAGGGCCTGACTGGCCTGTCACGCCTGCTGGATCTGCATGTCTTTCCTCGCCGTGCCAGGTGCGGCCCCGGCGTCCTTCCTGACCTTCAGACGACGTCCCCCACGGGCCGTGCCAGCGTCTCCCCGGGAGGCGCCGCTGCTCCCCGTCCCCGGGCTCCCACTATTGCAGGCAGCATTGCACCCTAGCCCCTTCCTTCCTTTTAGATCCATATAGGTTTCTTTGGGGGTTGTTGTCCCACCTCTCCTGTCGGCGACAAAAGGGCGGATCAGAAGCAGAACTCGTCTCCTCCCCACCCAGCTTCAAGCCGGCTGTCGCTTCCCTAAAGGTGGGCGCCGGTGCTCTGGTACTGCTTTGCTTTGTCACGTAGCACTCGCGCCGTGCACAGCTCCTTCCTGCTCACCTTCAGATGCCGTCCCGAATCCGGGCTGGACAACGGATCGCTGCTCTCGCGTTCTTCAGCGGCAATGGCAGGGAGACGACTTTCCTCTTTTCCCCCATCCCTTCCGCTCCCCCAGCTCTCCCCCTCCCCGCACCTGGATAGCGAGAGCAGAGGGACGAGGAGCAGGCGATTCTTCTCCGGCCACAGTTAATCCGAGGCGAAGCGAGAGGGAGGAGAAGAGTCTGCTCCCTCCCTGTCTTCTTCCTTGCCTCCCCAACTCGTTCCAGGACCTAGGGAATGAGAGGGGATCTCCGGAAAGGACTCAGAACAGAGGATGCAGAACGCTCTCCCACACCCTCCCCCTTTTGCAGGAAGCCGTGGTTGCAGAGATTTCCCCTGGCACACACACTGACTCCTGAGGAGAGGCAAGGAAGCAATTGCAAAATACAACGGCGGGCTGACAGCCACCCCTCCTTCCCCTCACGGCAAAGCCCAAGGACACCTGGTTGCTGGAGTCAGCCGGGGATGGGGTGGGGGACACGCATGCAGACACAGGCACCCGTCCGCAGGGTTTGGGGAGCATTGACGCCCTGCTCGGCGGCGAGCACCGAGACCGAGGGGCGAGGGCGGTGCAGGGAAGGGGCGGGGGAGCCGGGGGCTGGGGGAGGGGGAGAGTCCTGCTCCCGCAACGAGGGGAGGAGGAAGGAGGGACCGTGTCGGTGGGATGGTCCGGAAATGCTGTGATAAAAAGAGGGGCGCGGGGGAAAAGTAGGGAGAAGCTCTGGATTCATTCCTTCTCCCCCACTCCGCACCCGCAACTTCCCCGGCAACCCTCTGGCACACGGGCGCCGGCCGGAGCCCGTGGGAGAGGAGAGGAGCCGCAGCAGCCGGCACCTGCCGCAGCCACCTGTCCCGGCCCGGTCCGTCTCAGCACAGCGCCTGTCGCCGACCGAGGTATCGGCGCCGGGGCGGGCGGGCCGTGCCGAGCCGGGAAGGGCAGAGAGGAGAGGCGGGGTGCGGGCACACAGAGACGGGGACAGCTCTCGTGCCCCTCCAGGTGCTGGCACGGCTGTGACCCAGTGCCGAAACCGGGCGGGGGGTGGGATGCAGCAGCCGGAGCGGCGGGGCTGCTGTGCTGCACTTGGGGCCGGCCGGTCTCAACCTTGAGCCGTCCTGGCTCACCCTGAGGAGGTGCAGCTCTCGCTGGCCTTGCCCTGGGGGCTTTCCGAGGGGTTCTGGTGGAGGACTTTCCATCCCTCCACCCGGACTGCATCCGCATTCTGTTCGCCCAGCATCCCCCGCTTGTTCTCCTGGGCACTTGCAGGGCGCGTCACCTTCAAATGCCCCCTCGGCGGTCCCGGGCGGAGCTGCCACCTGGAGCAAACCCTCTGAAAACCGAGAGGACAAGAAACAGGCGGGGAAACGAGAAAGTTCAAAGGTTTAACCCCCTCCTGCCCGTCTGCAGGAGACAAGCCGTGAAAGGGCACCGCCTTGCTCCTCCGCACTTGCTCCCGGGCCCTTGCCCTCTCTGGGGGAGTCAGCGTGTACCCCTGACTCCTCCCACCCGCTGACCGCTCGCCAGCATGCAGCTCTGCTCCCCGGGTGCCTTATCCTGCAAAGCAGGGTCTGGAGGATTGGAGGGCTGGAAACTTGTCTGCACTCAGACAAAGGGAGGAAGGCTGTGGGGAGAGAGCTGAGGAAGACCACACGTTAGCCTTTTTCTTCTCTTAGAGACACTGTTCCTCTTTTGATTGTGCCTCTTTGCAGGCTGCCTTCCAAGGATTCCTGGTCTCTGTACATGTGAGGTGTGAAGGTGGGCAGGACCCCAAACAATAAATCATGGATTTTGTTATGAAACAAGCTCTGGGAGGTAAGTGTGATTGGCACACAAGGGGCCTTGAATCCCCCCTACCTCTACCCTTTGCACCCAGAAAGAGAGGAGATGGTCTGCTATGGTAGGGTCTGCACTTGGAATAGCTTATGGTCCCAGAGTGGAGTGTTTTAGGAGTCTGAGCAGGAGAGGGCAGCAACAAGCAGACACCAAAGCCCCAGGTCAGAGAAGAGACCTCCCACACAAGGTGTGCTGGCCCCGGGTCATGCCTAATTGGCACCCTACCAACTGGATGCATATCCTGCTGTGCAGTGTGCAGGTCTTGATTTGCTTCATGCCATGTCACTGAGGCAGGTATTATAAAGGACAAAAACTAGTTTAGGCAGTGTAAGCCCAAAGAAAGAGTGACATTTTGTCTGTGTGCATAAGTCTTCTTTCATCTTTGCCCCAAAGATTGGCCAAATCCTGAACAAAAAAATGGCCAGTTCAGAAATTTTTGTCCCTAATATTTCAAGAGTTATTTTTAGTAGGAACACTGCCACAATAAGGATGGAAATGATAATAAAATATTCCTACACACTTTACCTGGATTTGAGGCCAATCTCGCCTGTGTTTCTGTATACTAGCTAATGTGTGTGAGGAATTGTTTAAACGTAATGGTGTGAAGTAGAAAAAGTCCATACTTTTGTGTATAGGAGAAATTGAAAGCACTGAACAAATATTTGGGAGTGAGGTTCCTTTTTTCTGCCAGAGTTATTTTTTAGGCTGATTGACCTGAAAAGGTCTGAGCAATGGTCTAACCATCACTGAGGTGATGCTGGATGCTGTTGGGAACTGAAATATTGGCCTCAGAGGAAGTTGTTCATTCTCTCTTGTACTCTATCTCATGTGTGCACTTTACATTTTTTTTCTTTGAAGAAACTGTAGAATCATGGAGCTGTGTAAATGTTTAATGTGTGGTGATATTGATGTTGTATACAACTTCAACATTTACTGCAGGATTCTGTCCCATGGCATGGAAACAATGTTTTTGTCTCTGGAAGTGGTGGGTATTTTTCACCACAGGAGCAAAATTGTCAGGGTTAAGAACAGAGCAATCAACCCAAGTTTTAGTTGGGGTATTTTGAATAGGGAGATCAAATGGGAGAAGAAAGGGATTAATTTGGTTGCACGAAATAGTGAGGTATGAAGACATCTACATGACAAAGTAACGGTTTGTGTGGTAGCAGTGCTATGTTTCACTTCACTTTTCAGTGCCTGTTTTGAAGGAGAATTAGTGTTAAGATGTGCAGGCTTTTCACTGTTTGCTGTAGTGCAAGCTTGCTTGCACAGAAATGAACTAATGTACCTGCAAACTCGAGATGCAGCCACTACAGCTGGAGATCCATGTGAAGGGAAATAACTGCTTAGAGACTGCAGTTAAAGGTGGGGGGAGGAGGGCTGCAGCAAATGAATAACATCTACAATGCCTGCTTTTTTTTGCAGCTTGGTGACTTAACATGGGTTGGAAGCAGTGTCTGCCTGTGCTTAACAGCATTCACCCTGAGCAGACCTTCATTCTAACATGATGTTGCATGCCAAGGTCAGGATTTGTATAATAGGACTTTCTGAGAAGGTAAATTCAAAAAGCATCTTTTTGTGAACTCTGAGCTCCTGATGTCTGTCAAGATGCTGCCCAGGGCACCAGCTCTTCTGCCAGATGACTTAATGTGTCTGGAACTTACCCACTTACTCAATAAAGGAGAAGTCTCTGCAGAGTGGTAAAATCCAGGAAATGCTAATTCATTAAGCAGAGTCCTATTTTTAAATTACAAATAGTTTCAACAAGATAAAACAAGATCTCCTAGTGCAAATATAATTTGGAAAATAAAGGTGGTTTTGGACGCTGGTTTCTCCCTGGAGTTAAAGCCCAAGCTGATGCAAATCATCCAAGCTGATGGAAAGGAAAACAAGGATTAAAGGTTAATTTGTTTCCTTAGTTTGGGCGCCAGAACCCTTTCTGTCTGCCAGTTCTGACATGCAAAGGGAGATTTTCTTAAGGGTTGGACTCAATGATCCTTCTGGGTCTCTTCCAACTCAGAATAATGTGTGAATTGTGTCCACAAGGATGGTCAAACTGAACAAAGCACCAAACCTCTAGGTCTGACTGATAGGCTTGCTTTGGGTAGGGGACATGGTCTGATCTGCTAGTGACCATTTTTATTATCCTCATTTTCTTTGGAGGTCTTTGGCTGGATTTCATGGGTCTTTGATTTTGGTTCAATATGGTTTTCCCCAGAACACCTCTGAATTAATTTTTCTGTTTGATAGGATTTTTTGAAAGGTGCAAAAGTTCTTATCCCATTCCCATAATCTCTTATGGCACTCCTGGAAGAAAGAAAAAATACTGCAATTTTGTCATTACAGTCCACTCTAATTTACACAGAATCAGACCTGCTATAGATTCTGCTTGCAGAGCACCTACAGCTATGGTAGCTTAAGCCTTAAACTATCTCAGATGGTGAAAATTCACAAAGGCTGAGGGCCAGCTGGGTGTCCTTGACCGAGCATAATGGGTATGTCATTTTCATAATGGGTGTGTCATTTTCTCTTCCCAATATACAGCCCCAAAATGAAGCTTAGGCCAGGGTTTATTATAGCTAAGAGCTCGGATTTAAAAACTGTTTGCCAGTGGCTTCTTTTGACCTTTCCCTCCTGGGCAGGACTATGCAGGTCTCTGAAGCACGTGAGGAGCTTGGAACCAGATTTTGTCATAGGGAGTGGTCAAATAAGGTACTGATCGAAAAACATCATTCTCCTACCTCCTCACGCACCTTATTGAGGAAGAGGAGGTCTCACTCTCTGCTAATTAGCAGTAACACTAACCTTAGCAGAATGCTTCTGTGGGAGTTCTGCCCTTGCCTTTGAAGCAAAAACTTTGAAGATATTAGCCTTGTCTCTAATGGCACAGAATGATCATATAGTGGAAGAAGGCAAAACGAGGTGTTTTGAAAGGTAGATGAGCTAAGTTAGCAACCAAGGAAAGGCAGTTATGTGGTGTCAGGTTGCTTTGTTTGGAAGTCTGTGTGATGAGGATATTTAGGGTCTGTGAAATCAGTTTAACAGGTTATTTTATTGCTGAAGTAGAATGTGTCCTTTCCCTGGGTTGTTGTTTAAGAGAGTGTGCAGAAGTCTGCTGTTTCTGTGCAGTGGAAGGTCATCCTCTGCTGTCCTGCCAGCACTGGGATTTTGCTGCTGTGTTGGCTGCAGAGTTTCTGCCTGGAGGTTGACCAGCTTGAAATGCGTCTTTTTAAATTTCTGTCCTCTTCATGCTGAAGTCCTCTTCATGCCTGACCCTTTCATTAGCAGTGGGGACTGTGGGTCCAGGGAAAACAGTACAAAATAGTAGGGTTTTTGGCTGATTTTCTTCTGTAGGGTTTTTGGTGGTGGTGGTTTCAAAACCCTATATGGAAGTCAGACTATTGTCTGACAGTGACAGAAGCCATGCAAAAGTCATGATGTTTATTTGCTGTGTAAAACAAGAAAGTAGCAAGAGGTCGCCTAAAGGCTTAAAATTGCTGCTTCATCTCCCACGGGAGTAGCGGCAAGGAGCTATTTTGTAACTCTGACCCTGCAACATCACAGATGTTGACAGAGGTGTGTAGCCAGTGATTGGTCAGTTTGCTGTTCCTGTGACAGTTCTTTAAAAGAAGACAATCAGAGTAATTTCATGACTATATTTTACATTAGAAGTGCTTGTTACCAAGCCAGGTCAGAGCTGGGCTACTCTTATCATGACCAATGTGTATGATTTCCCAGGAGAGAGCAGGAACTGGAAGATCTGGAGTGGGTCTTGAAGGAGTTTAGCTGTAATGCTTCTCTCTGTGCATTGCTTATTTTTTCCTAAGTTTATGTGAAAGCAAATGTGCATGAACATCTGGCTTCCATGTTGTACTATGCTGTATCACTTTCTCCGTCACTGCTGGCTTGGACAAATAGGGAGACTGGTTTGAAATAGAAGACAATGAACTTCATGAAACTCTTCTGGGTGTCATTCTTTTACTAGGTGATTCGAGGTCCAAGGTCTGGGACATTTTATTATGAAAAAGAAAAGAGGAAACCTGCGGAAAGTGAGGAGAATTTACTAGAATGTTGGATCATGATCTCTTTGAATAGAGAGATTTCCTACTGCAGAAAGCAAAATTCTGCAGACCAGAATATTGTGAAATTGTGTTATACAGAATACACAGTAGCTCTAAATATGATGCTGCACAGAGCCCTTTTAATGTGCTACTTTTGCTGCCATGAATGGGAGAAATGGCAATAACTGGATGGTAAAAGGTTGGGATATCTGCCTTAACTATTTACTTTTTTAAAACATCAGCTTGTGGATAAATTATGCAAATCCTTTCACATGTAATAGTGCATATGAGTGGTTCTGTCTAAATTTCTTCTTCATGCTTCCAGCACCCCTTAGATTAATAGTGAAGTGCAACTCTACTAGGAGGAAGGGTACATCTGAGTTTCTGGATAGATATTCACTATGATAGATAATACAGGCATGATTTGCTGATTTATTGGCAGCAGTTTAGAGTAGGGACTGTTGCTTCACATCTGCTGCTTCTGTCAAGAATCAGAAGGATTCTTAAAATACTGTAAATATTGGTTTGGTTCAGAAGGATTCTTAAAATACTATAGGCACAAGACAAATGTAACCAGATTGCCATCTCGAACATGCCAGCAGGGGGCTACTGCCTACTTTATGTCCCTTACCAGCAACTTTGAGTCAGCTGGGTATATCACCAAACACAGTCCAGGAGGAGTCCCCTTGTTCTTGACGGCAGACAGACATCCAAACCCTCATGAAGATAATGGGATTTAAGTCACTGTGTGATTTAAGATCTGAAAGAGCAGCTCCTGTGCTAAGCTTACATTAGGGAAGATGTGAGGGTGTGTGAATGCCAGATAAGCCTGAATGAAAACCATGCTAGTGTTTAACATCTTAGCAGTGACTTTCTGTATATTCTACTGCTTCATATGCCTCACTTTTGTAGCTTATGAAGTGAGGATTAAGTCCTTAATTTTTCCTGCAGAATTTTGCAAGATTGAGTGTAGTCAAAGGCAGTACAGATCTGTTCAGGGTGGAACACATCGTGAAATAAACACAGGGGTTTCTCTATTCTCCTTCTCCAACTCACTCTCTTGTTTGTCACATTTCTCAGTTCTCTGCTGAGTCTCTGTGCTGCTCTGGGACCTCATACATCAACTAGGCTGTGCTCCACTGCTTATATTAATGTATGAAATTCTGGAGCAGGACAGAAACTGTAATGCAAAACTGCAAATTGTAATGCCAACAAATACTGCTGGTATTGACTTCTGGGGTCTCTTTTGTCTGTGATTCTTGAAACCTTTAATATGTGATGTCTTTCATTTTGCAGTCAGGTGCATCCAAATCACAAAGACTGGACACTCTGGCAAGAGACATGAGATCTTAAGCCCACTGTAGCATGTGATCGGTGTTGGATGGGGGCCACTTACTTTCATTCTCAGATAACTTCCACCTGTGTTGTGTATAATTCTGGGCCCCACAAAGTAAGCATGTTTTTAAGGGCATTGAATGCATCCGGAGGAGGGCAGCAAAGGGGTGAAAGGGCTGGAAGGAATGTCTTCTGAGGAGTGGCTAAGGACCTGTTTTTTCTGTTATGGAGAGAAGGAGGCAGAGGGGTCACCTCATTGCTCTCTACAGCTTTTTGAAGAGATGAAGTGGAGAAGAAGGTGCTGATCCCTTCTTCCCGGGATGCAGTGACAGGAGGTAGGAACCTAGGGTAGTGGCATATTTGTTGTACGTATTTTTCACAAGGAATGGTATTAAAAACATTATTTTTTCCTAATGTGTACTGGTGGCAAAGAGATCTTCTTCAAGAAATTTGATTAAGTTGCAGGATGTCTTCCAAGGAAGCAAATGATTGCTGTTGAGATGATACCAGTGAAACAACTACAGTGATAGTCAGCTGATTTAGTTCATCCATGATCCAAACCAGGAGATGAAAATCTGACCAGGTCCTTTTTTCCTGTGCCTTTCTTGAGAAAACTTCCTTTTATATTTGCTTGACTCTGTTTGGCCTGTTGCTGTCAGAATCACACAAAGCTCTCCCTTATGTCTGCTGGGATCTTGTTTGTCTTACTTGAAGCAGGCACTGTGAGCAGTGTGCTTATTGAAGTATCCTTGGAGGAAACGTGCAACCTTCACCTGATTGTAGAGGTAGACCTCAAATAAGATTTGTGCTTTAGGCCATCTGCTTGCCAAAAGCCTGCTTGGAGTGGACTGGCATGGATAAGGAGGAAGTTTTCTCTCCCAAAGAGGGAAAAATAATGAAATTTGACATATATTAAGTAGTCTGTCTAGGATTGATTCATGGCAGAAAAAAGATTCTTCTCCTTGGGTTTTTCTGTCCACTTTGAAGGAAATTCTGCATGCTTTCGATTTTAATATCTGCGGCTGTATACCTGAATCTTTCTGACTTTTTTTTTTTTACCTTTCATAATTGAAGAAAAGTGGTGGTTTCTTGCCAACTGCATGGTTTAGGCACAAATAGGATTTGTCAGCACTGAAATTTTAGGCTGCATTGTATAGGAAATGCTGTTTGCAGCAGCAGATTTGGAGCTGAGCAGGAATTTAATGGATGGTGTATTACAATTATTGAGATCTTCCTGGTGAAATGGGATGCTCTAAGTATAAGCTACTGGCTTGCCTTTTTGTTGGTTCTTAAGGAGAGGGAAGTTCAGGATGCATTTCAACTGTTAGCCGTAGAGACCTTCTCACTTGTTTATGTGCTGGCAAAAGCACAGACATTAGAGAAGACTGATGTATATGAAGACTGGTGTCCATGGGAGGGAAGACTTTCTTCTCTGACTAGTAGAAGGCTAGGGTTTGAATTCATAAAGCTATGGAATCAAATCTATGAAGGCTACCTGGGTTTATAAGTCTTGCTGAGTTGAGACTGTATGGTCTGTATTTGTAAGAACTGCAGTAAGTATGGAGCTCCAAAAGCTCTAAGGACCCTTGCAAATGTCCTCCACTAAAGGAAGACAGGGATCCTGCCCTTACAGGAATGGGGCAGACCCCAAAGGCAACAGCACAAAAATCTTCCCTAGCAACAAGATGGCATCACGGGAAATTTCATGTGACAGTTGCATGGAGATGAGAAGTCCTCCAGCACTGTTTGAAGCCTGCCAAATTGTTGAGGGGGCCTGGAGGAGGAATGATAATAAGCACGGAAGGCTGGCAGAAAGAAAGGGGCAGATCTCTAGTGTGTTGCCATTGACTTGTTTCATGTCAGAGGGCTACATGCAAAAGGCATGTTCTTCTGTTTGAAGGCCAAGGTCCCTTCTCTGAACTTCATGTGATAGTGTTCAGACAAGAGAGGGACCAGACACTGATGCTGAGACTCAGAGACAAATACAGGTTCTAGTGTTACCTGGGGTGAGAATTCATTGTTTTTAAGGCCATTGGAGAGAGGATATGGTTCGTGAAGTGGTAACTGGGATGTTAGTTTGTTAGTATGAAAGCCTGCAGTGTTTCTGTGCCCACTTCCAACAACTGTAAAGACCCTCAGCAGCATGCTGAGGGCTGTTCCAAGTTCTCTTTCTCTCCTCTTTCAGTAGTGGGGCAGAAAGTACTCAGGCTCAGCCTTGGATGCTCTTCTTTGAGGTGAGGCTGCACCTCTGCACTGCCTTTGTATATTCATTCCATGTGCTGAAATCAAGTGCTTGATCAAGGCAACACAGAACCTTAAACATTTGCTAACTTACTGCTTTGAGCAGTTTGCTGGTTACCACCGTACTTTCTCACATACAGTCTGATTGTGAGAGCTAGGTTGAAGTCAGTTATGTTTCACTCAGGTTAGTTTTTGGGTCTGGAGTATGTGTCTCAGGATGTAGAAAATTGCTGAGAAGGCTGAATGTTTCAGCCCATTGCTGAGCAGATGCTCATGTGGTTTGCTAAAGGGTAACAGCTGCAATTACAAACATGGCAAAGTCTACTAGTGATCTGTCACTGGTACAAATCACATTGCATATTAGAAGCAAAATACTTCAAACAAATGATCTCTCTCTGCTATGGACAAGTTGATGACCACCCTGTGCAATTTGAGGATTGTTTTTTTTGCTTCCCTTCTCTCCTGTATTTTTAAATGAGCTGCTTTTGAGTTGGGTGGATGCTGGCACTGTAGAAGTGCATTAATACAAACAACAAATTTAATCTGCTGACTTTGTGCATCTTTTTGCAATTTCAATTTGTCATTACCTACAAGAATCAATCTGCTTAGTAGCTACTTACATTTTTGCATCATGGTTTGAGTCTTGTGGCTTATTTGCAGGGATACTGACCTTGAAGGAATGTCAAACATGCAACAACATCAACATAAATTTGGGATTCAAATGGCTATGAATTACCTTCTGTGGAAAATAGGGGAAGAAACAACAACAACAACAACAACAACAAAATCCAGTGGGGAATGGTGGAGCTGTTTTGATAACTTCAGTCTCCTGAGAGAATTAGAGCAATGAAGGGGAAGGCAGACAACAATTAAAGGAAAAAGGATGGGAAAGAAATGTGTGTCAATGCCTATGTTGACAAATAATTGAGCTGCCGTGTCTCTGTGTCCCTGGATCTATCTAATTTTTTGGTTTATCTGGCTACCTCAGGCAAATTTGCAGTGTAAGATGGTTGTCTCAAGAGACTGATGTCTCAGTTGCTGGTCTTGTATATGGGAGAACCCTGGGTATGCTTGGGAAGGTCACTTGATCTCTGTGTTAAATGCTGTCTTTCCTAGTCTCCTTGGATAGAAAGCGTTACAGGACACCCTTATCCTGAGAAAACCACAGACTCAACTAGACACGTGGGCCTCTAAGCACTGCCCTTCCCTTGATGGGAAGCCAACAGCATTCTTCTGTCCTTTTATCACTCCTTCTGCTTCTCAGTGCTGAACTTCCGGCCTTAATGGAATTGAAAATTTGTCTTTGACTCGATATTGGCAATGAAACTTTCTTGCACTTTCTACTTCACTGCCATGGTGTTACTGCATGTAGTGTGAAGCCTTCTGCACCCCCCATGAAGTTACAGGAACTGTGTAGGACTGCCTGGCTTCTGTTCCAGTGCCTGTCCTAAGCATGTCTGTCTCTTGAATTCTTTGAAAATGCATATATTAATCAAAACCTTAATTTGCAAGAAGACTTTAAGAAGGTTTTACTAAGGCTGTGTTGGTTTTTGTTTTTAATGAAAAGCTTTTAAGCACCCAAGTTTGTGGGGTTTTTTTGCAGCAATCAAGAAAAGAAGATGTATTGCAAACATGAAAGACTGCATGAGACTAAGACATCACATCCAAACTAATCTATTTTTAATCTCTGGTTGTCATTTACTTCATGCTGAAGCTAAGTTAATGTGTGTTACTCTTACTTGAGTCTGAGTGAAATGTTTTGCTCTTTGTGAATTAGATTTCTCTTTGCAGTTTGCTTCAGATTTATTTTTTCTCTAAATTAAAAAAAAATGCCAAACAGAATACAAGTAAGTAAAAAAATGGAGGAGAAGGAGAAAGTATGCAGAGATTTTGCCAATATATGTATATAGTTCCTCTTCTGCACAGTTCTAGCTGGGAATAAAAGTGCTTGGAAGAATATTTAGAAAAAATCTTGACTTCATTGAAAACAGATGAGTATTTTTTAGTTTTTATTTGTGTTTTTTGTTTGTTTGTTTTAATTCTGTATACTTAAAAGAAATTTTTTGATGATTTCAACTGTCTCCTCTGTGTTTTTCCTTAAATATCAGTAGTTTCTGTTCCATGTCATTTGGGCTGCAAAATGACAAGATTAAAAGGTGCATGAAAGGAAATTTATAATTACATGGAGATGTATTAAAATGCTGAGGAAATAGGTTAAGCAGGGACACCACTACTCGCTCTAAATACATGGGAGAAGTGAACACTGCAGTGAAGGAAGAGCTACTTAAAGTGAGGGGCAATATTGGTAAAATGTGAATAAATTTGCCATGATCATCTTTGAGTCAGTAATTATTGTTGCTTGACTTGTAGGAGAGGAGAGGTGCTCTCTCTGGGGAATCCTGCTGCTGCAGCAAGCAGGAAGAAATAGAAACTGAGCCTTGGGTGCATTTGAAGTAATTGTATATGCTCAAAGAGGTAGGGCCAGTGAGGCAGGAAATAATTACTGGTCCTGAGTACCTCAATAGAGAGTTCATGGCCTTGAGTCTTCACTTGTAAGATTGTCCATAATTACAGAATTTCCCTAAAAAGTGGTTTAGTTTTTACACTAAATTTTGATTTTTTTTCTAATATGTGTTAATGTCTGCTGGTGTCCAGAACCAAACCTAGCTTAGTGGGAAGCAGCATTTTGTTCCTCTGGGCGAGTTAGTTACAGAGCTGTGGTAATTTTTCCCTTTTCCAGAAACATTTTAGCCCCTTTTCATTTGTATGATAGAAGAGGTTTGACAGCTATATTATTTCCATGCTCATGGATGATTTTAAGTCACCTTTTGGATTCAGATTGAAAGTGATTTCGTTTCAAAACACTTGGTGAATTAACAAAGTAATTTCTAGAATAGATGTCTATACTGGATAGCTTTCCAGCTGTGGTTTTTCAGCCCAGGTAGAGGTATTTGAGTTTCATGTAACAAACGTAACTTGGAATTCCCTCCATGAAGACTTCTTCCTGTAATTTACATGGAAACAGCTATTTTTAATGCATTTGGTAGTTTTTTGGCTTTATGCTCCAGTTGAAATAAAAGTAATTTAAGGACTAGGTGTTTCTCTGGGACCTCTTCCTGGTTTTGGACAGTTGTCTGAAAATAAGATGTTCCAACTTCTTCAGTACCAATATTTACTATATTCCTGGTTGTTAGACTCAGATATGCTCCACAGTTTATGTGCCTGCTGTCTGCCATCTCAATACTCTGGATTCAGGCTCACATTACAGTATGACTTAGATCTCTTATCTAGGCAGTGATTTCAGAGGTTGCCTTGTGCTAGCACAGCACTTGGAGAAAAACTCATGTTTTATATACAGGACTGAATCTCTTGGGGCTCAAAAGTCTCTTGTAGCCTTGTGAGGCTCCTTCCCCATGGCTGACAACTTTTCAACCAAGTCTTCTTAAAATTACCTGACTAATTCAGAAGTGCCTATCCAAACAGTACCTACAGCAAGGGTACACAGGTGAGTGGTAGAACACCAGATCACTGCCGTTGCAAGATGCTGGCTTCTGGAATAGGATGAACATGCCATCCGTTTCTTCTGATTGTGCATCTTACTGTATTGCCAATGATAACTGTGCCAAGGAGAGATTCCACTGCAATTCACATCTCTCTGAAGACCATGTTGAGGAGTTTTTACACCTTTTTCAGTCATGTGGCCTGAGATCCCCTGTTGCAGACACAATGACTTGCCTCATGGCCACAGTGCTTGATTAGGACTTCTTGTTCTGTGTTTTGAATGTCATCTGGTAGAACTTTTCAGGTGGTAATCCTTCTGCCTGGTTCTCAGCATCTCTCCTCTGAAGAATGTGCTCCTGCTCTGCTGGCAGATGTAATCACAGTTGTTTAAAATAGGTGGGTAAAATGCATCCTCTTGACCACTACGACAAACAAGAGTCTTCTGTTTCCACACAGAAAAGTGAAGTCAAAGTGCAAAGTTTTGCCTTTCCTTCACATAGTGAATCTTCTCCCTAGGTTAAATGTAGAGTATGTCAGTTTCAGTGCTGTTTTTGCTACAGCTGACTATTGTGAACTGGCTGCCCTTAGTTAGCAACACTCACTATTTTTTTCTCTCTGTTACAGGCATCCTATCTTATTGTTGGTTCTTATGTAGTTATTTGCCTATTTTTTTATTTAGTGATCACTTTAGTGTACATTTTTTTTTTGTACTGTACCAGGTCCTTCTATACTGTTTTTTTTTTTTATGGGCTCAAAAAATCAGTTCTAACTAGGAGACAGTAGAACTAATGTAGCCCAACAGGAATGATCTCTGGGTGACCAGGAAAACTCTGCACTTGATTCTGCAAAACAAGGTCCTGGGCACTCACAGGCACTTATTTGATACAGCATAATGTAATTTAGAAATTTCAGTTGTCTTTCTTGACAGAGATCTGTCAATCTACAATAGCTGAAGACTAGCATTTTTATTAATTTCTTGCAGATGCAAATAAAATAATCAAAAGGGTTTTCTTCCTCTTAAAAACTCACAAAAATCCCCTCAAAATCTCATGGCTTGAAATATTCCTTGTTTTCACACAGTCTGAAGCCAGATCTATCACCTTCATGTGCATGGAAGAGGTATTTATGGCGTATTATTTGGCATGGTCTGGCTAACCTAGGGATGGTATTAGTTACATAAGATCTCAAGCATCCCTCAAGTGTAGCATGGATGCTGTGGAGTGAAGCAATTATCTATTTTGCTGTCTTCAGAACACAGCGACCTAGATTCTCTTCTTTTTTTTTCTGTTTTTCTTTTTTTTTTCCCCCCTCTGTTTTTCCTCACAGGGTGGCCCACTTAGTTGATTAAACTGCAACTTAATTATAACTGGTTATGTTACTGTTGGGAATAAAACAGATGTAAAGAGAGTGAAGTTAATAAGGTAATTTATTTCTTGCCCTACTGGTTAGCTGGAAATTACGATTAGGATTAAGTGGCAAACATTTGATTTAGTAGCTTTTGATAGATATTTTGCAGTACCTTTGCCTGGCTGTATGAAACGCAAAAGTGATTCAATTAAAAGGTGTGCATTTCATGGCAAGAAAAAAATGGGTAATAGTCTAGTTTATGAAAGATTTGAAATAAGCTTTAAAGCCAAAAGAAGTCCAAAGTCAACAAATGCAAGGGCAGCATAGTAAATATTTTGTTTGAAGTGAATACATAAAACATATTGACACTTGTGCATTATTTATGACTTTCATGCAGTGCCAATTCTCTGATAAATCATTAGAGGCATTAGGAGAGTAAATAAGTCATCCAGGTAGGAGGAGGTGACCAAACTCCCATCCTGCAATCTTTGGTAACAAAATTATCCTTGAGATTAGTGACAGCCAGGTAGCACATGGTCCATGCTAAAAACACTGTCTTTAATGAAAACTGACATTGGCTTAGTGTTGTATAAATTTCCTCATCTATTCTCTCCCCTCACTTAAGGCCCAGGGAACAAACCAAAAGCAAATCTGTTCAGTGTAGGACAACCTGGAAAGTAAAATTCCTCTTCCCATGAATTTTAAAGAGTGAAAGGATACAATAAGAACTCGTAAACCCTGAAGACATGTAGAATCTATTACATTTCTAGGCAGATATGTCTAGGGAGATATCTTCAGCAGGGGTGAGGTTGTGGTTGGAACCCAGCACCAGATTTATGCAGAAACTCCAAGTGCCTGAAGGAGTACCTTCTGTCCCTTTGGGCTGGATGCTTGAGCATGGCTTGTTGCTGTGTTATGGCATCACTGTTGTCACCTGCGCATTCAAGCATGATGACTTAACCAGGTGAAAAACAATGGGAATTCTGCTTTTACATCCGTCTCTGACAGTGGGGAAAGCTGATTCTGTAAATACATTTCTTGATGGCAACCCATTCCTCTTCTGAAAATCCTGTTACCCAATTTCAGCTGCAATGTCTTGCTACTCACCACTTCAGTTTTGTAAAGCTGTCTCAGAGCTGGAAAGTCTGTTCTCTGCAGTGTGAGGTGGGTGCTCCCCTAACCTGCCTGGATTCCCATTTGGCTTTAGCAAAGCAGGAAATAAGTGTCCATCTACATCAAAATCTTCCTCTCATATACTGGACCATAAGAACTTTCTCAGGGATCAGAGAAGACCTGATGGACAAGAGCCTTTGGAAATCCTCCTCCTTGCATTTGTGCTGAACTTCCCTGTCAGGAAGGAATGGGCTGGTAAGGAAGCAGTGTGCAGGTGTTCTGGGAGACAGTGTACAAGGCTGATTACTGAGTTCATTGATTATGACAAAGGCCAGATCTGCTCCGTGTACAGCTCACTTGGAGCAAAAGAGAAAGATCACACTGCTCCATCTTCAAATATTTTATAAGAATGAAGTGCTATTCATCTTTGTAGGGAAATTTTTATCTGTTGAGAGGGATTAATCAGAGATATCACAGAATACATTTGTCATGTAATTTGAAGACCTCAGAGGTTCTAGGTCTTGATTCAAGGATGACTGACATAATGGGGAAGGCTGCACTTAATTTCAAATGATCTGAGTCCCAACTGAAATTTGAAAGTATCTGAGACACATGCATTATTTCAGTTTCTTTTCTGTCCCTCTTCTTACTTGCATTTTTATAGTGACTTTAATGGTTAATTTTCTTTTCTCTCAATAGTTGACAGGCACAGATATGGACCTTGGCTTGTCTTTCAATCTCCTTTTTTTCCTCATGTCAAGAACCCTCATGTCAGAATGTTATCTCTCTGATTTACTTTTGTGCTAAGATAGCACTACAACCACTTAACGGGAGAGCTTAGGAGCTGTCTCTTGAGATGTATCCACTAGGATCAGACTATTCTCATCTAAAATTCAATGCCTAACAGGAGGATCTAATTGGCATCACTTGTCTCAGCTACTTCAGGACTACTGCAGTGTCCTGAGAAGGCAGAGAGGAGATATGTTTGTTTAATCATGCCAAGGATCAAGAATGCTTTATGTATTCCATATAGGAAAGATGGGCAGGCCTTAGACCTGATAATGCTTTCTTTCCTGTTTTCCTCACCACACAAAGTCCAATCTAGCTTCTCTCTGAAGGCACTGGGTTATTCATGCCCATGTTATCGCCCTGCACAGAGCCACAAATCACCCTTGCCTACCTCCATGGCACTGTTGGGCATCCCTTTCTTATGCACTCCTCAGGAGCAGACACCCTTTAATGGTGCAGCTGGTGGGTGGTAACAGCATGAATCTACTGACATTTTGCTAATGCTATTTGTTACATCTAGAGCTTCTGTCTGTACTTCATAGACATTCTGGCGATTATTCTTACCAGTGATCTATTAGGACCATCACAATGATGGAAGGAGAGAAGCGAAACAATTATTCTTGTTTGAGGGCTCAGCTTTCCACTTATCCACCAATAAACCCGTTACCCTTTTTTGGACAACTGCAACATTTTTCCTGCAGCAATGTATTTGATTCTGATGCCTGCCCACTATTAAGAGCCAGGTGTTGGCTGAGCCCAGCAGTGGGGACAGACAGAGAAATGATAGCCATGAATTTGCACAGGTCTCCAGGCTGGATTACAGGGCTAATATCCACATGGTTCTGCTGAAAGAGCTGTTGCAACTGTGTAGGGGTTAATGTGCCGTGATTGTATCACTGGCAGTCTCTGAGTAGTTAAATTCAGTTCAGGGCTCGAGTGGAGGGACCTAAGGTTCCCTGTGTTCTGTGAAATGCTCCCTGTTCATGTTTGCTAACCTTTTAATTAGATAATCAAATAGAGAAGGTCATAAGAGGTAACTGTCTTGAAATGCAAAATGCTCAGTAGAGCTTTATTTTAACAAGGTTCCTATTCCCAATCTCTTTAACTACAAAGCCCTTATAAGGGAGTCAGCTCATGAATCAGTCTTCATTGAGATGTGTATTAAAACTGGCAGTATTTGTCCTCTAAAAAATAATAAATTAGTTGTGTTGGGCAGAACAGGATTTGTTGGGTTTGTTTTTTCTTCTCATTTAAATCCAGTCCCATGCCCTCAAATACAAAACAAGCAGTACACCTGGGATAGTGAGAGAAGAGTACTGTCACAGTTTGTCTGCTCCTTGGAAAAGCTGGCCTGATGTTGCAGCCTTGTTGCTTAAGAATAGAGAGCAAAATGCATGTAATCAGCTACTCAGAAACCTGGCTGACTTCAGCTGACTCTGGTCACAAGCACGTGCCAGTAAGGCAAACGAGGCAGATTGTCTATCTACAGATTTTTCTCTTATGTTCTGGCCCATAGGATAATTTTTCACAGGTGATATGGGAAGGATCATGTCTATTTTCCAGAATATTCTGGGCCGCTGAAGGATATTGGGGAGCACAAGGTGTGAGCCAAGAGCTTTTGGCTCTCTGCCCACCATCACCTCAGCCCACTATCAGAAGCAGAGCTACTGCTTTAGCTCTCATTCATGACATGTTGTTGACCTCTGGTCTTGGATGGCAGCCAATTGTTAGACATTTTTTCAACGCTTCCTGTGTATTGTCGGCAGGCCTCTAGGTTATGAGAGGCTCAGTCTGGTTTATACCAGAGGGCAGAATGTGTGCATGAGCCCAACATTACTTTCTTCTGAGACTGTGCCTATAGCAACAAATGTGTGAGAGGAAACCAGCTGGACTGACAGTGGTGCTGTCACTGCTTTTTGGGGCAAGGCCTTCAGTGTTCCAGTTCAGTGTCATGGCACAAGTAGGCTGGACTTCAGTTGTCATGAAAAAATGGTTCCACTGCTATGTGATCTGTGCAGGAAAGCACAAGCACAGATACATGGCAACACTACAAACCAGTTAGCCACAAATTATCAAAGGATGCAGAGACTTGGACTCATTTTGGTGAAAGGATGTATTTGTCATGAAAAGCTATTTGTTATCTCAACTTCAGTTTGATTAACTTGTCTGTATAACATTCCAGCTGAAGATCTTGACCAAGCTCATTACAAAACTCAAATGGATATACCAGTTCGATATCTGAAAGTAACAGGTATCCATTTTAACTAGAAACTAGTGCTTCATTATTTAACATCTAAAACATTTGTTTTCTCCATGCAAGTCTCTGGGAACCATTTACACCTTCTTCCTATAAGTAAGCATGTGATCCTTTTCCAGCCCAAAGGTGATAATGAAGTGATTAAAGGACCTGTGATAGTTCTTTGCTAGAGAAGGATGGAATATAGCATAGGCATATATTCTGGCCACGAATAAAAAGAACAGGGTAAAGGCTATAAGGTCTTAAACATTTCCAGCAGAACACAATGGCTCAGAGGAATGGGAGGATTTTCTGCCTGATATACTCACACTGTGTCAGGATGAGGAAGAGCAGTATTTAGTAGCTCTTCTCTTTAAACTCCAACATAAGCTATTTCCTGGCATATTGCATTGATTTTCCTTTCACTATGATCTTGTAATAATTGTAGGGGCAGGGCAAAATGTAATCTCATGTATTCCATGCCTTAGCTGTGACAGTAATTTAGATACCTGTTCTCATCTTTTCAGTAAAACTGCCAGTGAGTTCTTTGCAGGGAGTGTTCATGTACTTGTGCACTTAAATAGTCCTCTTTTAGTAGGCACGGTTGGTTTTGCACTTAGTCCGTTTCATTCCATCATTTGAGAAGACTTATAATGCTAATTTTCCTCTGTGTGGTAGCCCTTTTTTGCTTGCCTTCATCCAGATACGGAACTGTGGAAAGGCCATTGTGCTTGAAAGCTGCTCTGTTTTTTTCGCTACTAATGCTAAGTATTCTCTCTCCTAACAAGCCTTGCGTCTGTTGCTTTCTTACATCACCTTGTTTGCAATTTACAGTGGGATAAGTGTCCCTGTTGTCATTCAAACCATTAATTAAAATGGACGATAGACCTTCCAGAATATTCTAGCAGCATCACATTCTTCCAACCTGGCAGCAAATCAGTTGTGCATCAGCTTCCATACTTGACAAAACAATACAAGTGTTTTCCAGAAGCCTTTTTGTGGGAGCTTCTAAAAACATATTGATGGCTACAGCTACTACTGTTAACTGGGAAATTCTGAGGTTCCCTCAAAAAACCATTATTTACTGATCTTTTAAGGAATCTATGAGAGGCAGTGGCTTCCCTCAAGGTGATACGAGAGAACATCAGCAATATTTCTTTACCATACCTGCTGGATGCCCATGTTAGCTGAGAGTGCTCCTATCAGTATTGTCTTCCTGGCAAGAGGTCACTACTACAGAGCCAATTTACCTTGATGTGGAATATTTGCAAAAAGAGGAAGGTCTGTTGTTGCTTTCAAATCTGCTAAACAGCAGTCAACTTTATTTGTTCATTGCCATGGTTTACTCTTTTTATTCCTTTGCTTGCTCTTTTGAAAGTTTGGTAGGGCAGTGGGATTAGGAGAGGTACTGTGGAAATAAGGAAGGTTTTGAGTGGTGTGAGGACATATCCTGACAACAGAATATGGTGTCTGACAGGTCTTGTGTTATTGTCTGCCTCAGAGCTCTTGGTATCCTTGAACTGAGACATGCCCCTAATCTTCTAGAATTTAGATAGGAATGCTGGCAAAGCATCTGTGAGTTTTGTGATAGGTGTTACACTCTAACCAATAAACCAAGTTGTTACCGGTGTTATGTCTTTTAAAGTATTGGATTCTTTATAAGTGCAAGGAACAGGTTATTGCTTATTAGTAGTGTGCTATCACCTCTCTCCATGTGCTCTTCAGTTGGTTTTGTGGTTTGATGGATATTGGTCTTTTTTGGAACAAACTAAAACCTTCTATGAGTACGGGAGTCCTCTTGAAGGGGCACTCTGTTCGTATCAGAGCAGGAAGCATCTGAGCCTTAATTCAGTATGCAAGAAGCAATTTGCATGGTGGTATGTATTTCAGGGACCTTGCTTTGTATTCTGATTGGAAGGAAGGACATAACTATCATGAGCCCTTTTTGTGTGCTGTGGCTCCCTTGTCAGAATCAACAAGAGGCTGGTCTTAAAACAGGGCCAATATAGTGAAGATGAAAGGCAAGGATATGGGGGAAAATAGCTGAGATTTCCATGTTCACAGAAAGAGAAGTAGGATTTAAAGCAGCTGAAAAAAGAGTAGTGTGGCATGTGCTGGGAGTAGGTCCCTTGAGTAATTGCCTGAAGCCGCTGTGAAAAAGATTTGCTGTCCTTCTTTCTGACTGTCCATGACAGTTGCACTTCTCTTGAACAGGAATAACTGGCATAAACTTACAAGTGACACATGAATTTTGAATATACCTACCTTTTGACCTACCAGTCAGAAGTTTCCAGCCTGAAGAGACAGACAGCGCTTCTTAATTCTGTCTTCCATTCTGTAAGGAAAAAATCTAGACCCATCGTGGTCTTTAGGTGTACTAATTTAGGACTACGTTTGAGATTTCTTCTAGCAGCACTGACATTTAATCATTTTTTCATGCCATTAGGAGGACATGTGATTTGCTAGTGATAGTGGCCAGTGTAGTGGCCCCCCAGTGTAGTGCATGGTGGTGGGAAGAGTTCTTTCTGCACTGGAAGACAGTGTACTGAGTTCACAAAACAGGGTAATCTGGTCTGTTCTTTTAAAATTTTATAACTGGAAATTCCTTGGTGATGTTTGTGAAAGGAAGAAACAGAATGGAGGTGACTCAACATTTATCAGATTGTCCCATTTGCAATTGAGGCATGACATTCAACAAAAAGTTTACCTCAAGAGCATTTAAATGTTTCTCTATTAGTGGTTTTCTCTCGTTTTCATAATGTTTGAAATTGGGACTTTGCTTTAGTATCTAAGCAAAAACTGTGTTTAAAAAAAAGTGCAAAACAGTAAGTGCTTAAAAACATATTTCCCATCTCTCCCCATATCTTGATCTCTCTTTAAGTCACTATCTGTTCACCTTGCCACAGACTTAAAAGAGATGAAAAAAATCATCAGCTTTTAACAGTTGCATTGGTCCTTGCCTTAACAGTAAAAGGTTTCACCCAATGTTAAAACATGACCTTGTCTACAGCTGGAAAATTTGGATGTTTAGTACAAGATGTAGATCAATGGGATTGCTCTGATCCCAGCTAATGATTTGTGGCTTTAATCTTGAAAAGCTGTAAATAATGGTCAGTAAAGTAAAAAGGATGAGCTAAAGTAAAACGTATGTGTTGCTTCTTTACTAGGTTGAGGTTCTGCTGTTTTCTGTACATTGTGAGGAAACGAAAACCTGTAGAGCCTTTATACTTACTCCTTCTTTGTTGTCTTTGCCTAGACTGTGATCTCTGCATGACAGAAAACTGAAAATGTGTGCAGAGTCATCGACAGCTGGCCAGAACATCAGTGAGAGCCATGATGTGTTGAGACTAGTAAGGAGATCCAGGCTACAGTCTTCAGTTCCTAACTCTCTTTATAATACAGTCCATAGGCCTTGTTTCATGCAGCCACTGGCATTTATTTTTGGCAACAGAAAACTTTGTTCACCCCTCATTTTAAGCATTTGGTGTTTGGCCCATTTGAAGAGTGTGAAGTCACATTTTTCCAGCTATGCTTCTAGGTCATGTCCCATCTTTCTTTTGCATCAGTTCTCTGTCTCCAGTATTGCTTCAGATGCAGCTGTGATTTTGGGTTCTTTTGCATAGCAGATTTTAAATTGTGATAAGCAGCTGCTAGCTGGAATTGAGGCACAGGGCTCATTAGCTCACAGAGACTCATTTGCATTTTGGGGGAGCTTATGATACCCTGTAATTACAATGTCTGAAGCCTGTCTGTCCTCCTGGGGCTGAGTAGCCAC
This sequence comes from Chamaea fasciata, assembly GCF_029207755.1. Taxonomy (NCBI): domain Eukaryota; kingdom Metazoa; phylum Chordata; class Aves; order Passeriformes; family Sylviidae; genus Chamaea; species Chamaea fasciata. The sequence continues at coordinate 51,505,695 of NW_027094089.1, read as the reverse complement.
TGTTTTTCTGCTCATTTGATAAGCAGCAGCAAAATGAACCATTGTTTAGAAAGCAGCTAGATTTCTTACACTGTTGTCAGCCATAGAGGTGGTACCCTCCTAATCCCTCCTGCATGCACTGGAACACCTTGTTGGAAATAACAACGGATCGTGATTCTTTAGAACTGCCAGACAGTAAGGTATTTTCCAAAGAGTGGAAAGGTATTTACTGTTTTTCATAGAAGAATGAATTAAAGCTCAAAGGTAAAGCCCAATCACTGAGATGTGAACTGGGTGAATTTGTCATCCTGACTAGATTAAATCTCTTTATTAATAAAATTGTGACAGGTTAAGGTTTGAGAATTGCTGATGATATATGACCATGAAAGTATATTCAAAGTAATATACTATTTCAAAGCAATACACTAACAAGCTCTAATCCCCCCTTGAGGTAATTCGGCAGGCATGGAGTACTTTTCTTACCCAACAGGTGGTCCTGTGGGGGGAGAAGACAGGTCCGGCCTATTGACAGATCCCAGAAGTTATGATGGAGTCTCCTCCTAAACATTTCTGTATTTTTAACTAATTTTTATACTACTTCTTTATGTTTAGGTGGAGCTTGAGTGACTTCGGCCATAGATCATACTCAGTGAGTGGGGGTTGTACCTTGGGGGTGGGTACCTGAGATAACCTTTCATTATCATTGAAACTCATGGAGACACTAATTCTAGCATCTATTTTCCTACCCTATTTTGTGGTGCTTGCTCTTTCACTGTGCCTTGATGTCCTGAGGAAGATAGCTTTGATCTGACTGGGGGCAGAGGGGGCTTGAATCATCAGTATTGGGAATCCTTTGTCAAGTTCTTAGAATCATAGAATGTTTTGGATTTGAAGGAAACTTCAAAGATCATCTGTTTTCAATGTCTCTGCCTTCTACTAGATCAGGTTGCTTCAAACCTGGTTTTGAACATTTCTAATGATGGAACATGCACAACTTCTCTTGGCAACCTGTTGTTATTCCAAGATTACCAAAATGACGTGTATGTGTATGATCACTTTTACCTTTATACTCATGTATATACTGTGTGAGAGGTCTTACCTGTACAACAGTGACCAAACCAATCCCAGTGTGGCTAGGCAGTCATGGAAAAGGGTCTCTGCACAGGTCATCCAGGTCATGGAGTTAGGGGTCAACTAGGCATCCTCAGTGAGGGAGATGTCATACAGAGAAGCTCCCACAGAGAAACTTGTCTCAGCAGCCATTCATTTTGGTATGGTTTTAGTGTAGACATGCAGGTGAGTCTAGAACATAGCTCCCAGCTATGAATTTGAGAAAAGGCCCAACTCTCATGTGGAAACTTGGCATAGTGAAGAAGAAAATACATGTGTTAGCAGGCAGCATCCACAATCTAGTTGGAGAGGATTAAAAATAATAAAGTGGATAGTATTAAAAAAGACACCATTATTTTTTTTGATAACAAATTATCAGGAAGGCTATCCCAGGAAGAATATATACTTGATCAAACAATTGTAATGATTATTACAGCCTGAACCAGTCCAAAGGTTTTTGCAACAAGGGCACATGTCTGAAAACAGGTTTTTTTTCTGAGGATGAACTGTAATTTTGACTTTCACTGTGCATATAGGTTACCCATCCTGCACTTCTCCTGACATGTACCAAAATAGATTGCAGGTCTCTAATCACCAGGGCTTATTCTCCGTCGATATGACTTCACAGAGATGCAGGCTAGTTCACAAAGTGGAAGACCTCAGCTTTTACATATATCTCTCAAAAGCAGCAGCTTCTGTGTCCCCCTTTCATGCACTTACCTATTGGTGATGTGAGCTGACTAATATATGTGGGAGAAGATTGCTGCAGTATACAGGTATCTGAAAATGATGAAAGGTTGCAAATGGTTTGAATCTGCACTATACTCTAGGTTAGAAATGTAAAGACAGAATAAATTACACAGGAATAGAATTTCTGCCTTGCAGTGAGTGGGAGCAATTTTTGGTATTTGGCATAGCAGGCCTATAGGAAAGCATTTGTTATAAATAGATCCAGGATGAACACAGAGGGGATCCTGATCACATCCTCACACAGAGGAAGTGAAAAAGTGCTGAGCAAGAAAGATACCACCTTGTGGCACTCAATGCTGCTCAGTATGCAGCGGGATTGGACTGGCTCATTGAAAAAAGCACAGTTCTAACCACGTAGGCTGAAATTCTTAGCTCCAAGTCCAGTTAGGATAAGCACTGGGCAGACAAATCTTAATACAGATCCCTATGATCCCTGAAATTCCCTGAAGATTTAATTCCTATTGTACTTCCTCATGCTGTAAGTTAAATCTTTTCTTTTGAACACTGGGCACACCAGAAAACCTATGTGCAATCTGTTTCACTATAGTCAGCTCAAAGGCATATTAGAAGGTAGGACTATGTCAGATCAAATGTAAGGACTGTCTAGCCCAGTGATGCCTCTAACAGTGGATGTGTTGGAAAGGCAGCAACTGTGTGAGTGTAGTGGGGATCTACCCCAGAATGCTGCTCAGCCCGCTTGGCTGTGGCTTTCAAAATGCTTTCAAATCCATGCATGCTATTTCTATGCATACCTGATAGTCATAAGGGTGCAAGGGAATGGTTATGTAAAAAAATTAATTAGATATGATATTTGAAGAAGGACAAAATTTGACATTCATCAATTTTCTAAAACTGGATGTCCACCCCAAACCTGCTGTTTGTATTGAACTGTCTTTATTATTCAAAACAATGTTCTGCCACTTTGTAAGCTGTCCAAAGTAAGAGGAGGGCTTAAAAGGCTGTGAAAGTCATTGTGTGCAGCACACTGTGCCTTCCGTTTCTGTAGGTCCCAATCAGATGCTCTGAATGGGAAGCCTGGCTGATGTGTGATTTAGGGTGAATAAAGAATTTTGACATATATTCTCTCTTGTGATAATGATGGGTGAGAGCTATTTGCATAAAATTTCTATAAATCATGCTCATTGTAAAGATAAAGGTCTTGATTGCAGTCAGCACTGAAATCTCTAGCTCATTTCCTGTAAATCACTGACTTCAAAGGTAGAATTAAAAGATCTTATGCTAGGCAGGCTTTACTAGGGAATTTGCAACTCATTGGCTGTCCATTTGTGTAATTAGGATGCATAATATTTAGAAAGTCTTACCAAAAAGCTGTTGCCTACTGTCATTTAGATGTTAGCTTTGGCTGTCCTTTTCTGCAAAGAAGTAGGCAGATTTCTGCCTACGTCCTGTACCACAGAGGTTAATGTGTAGGTTTTTTAAAGTTCTGAAAAGGCTGAGGGGAGAAACACAGACCTTTGTGATCCTATGTGTGGTGTGGGCAGCTCACACTATTTGTTTCACCAGTGTCTCACATCATCTGCTCGCTGTAGGGCCTTTTTACTGTTCTGGGATTCAATACTTCAGAAATGTGTGTAGGAGGGCAGGTCTACACTGTATCAAACCAATGGTCTGTTGTGTTTCAGCATCCTGCCTCCTGTACTGGCAAAGGAATGCTTTTTATGAAAATGGAAGTACAAGACAAAATAATAACTTCTCCTTAATATTTTCCCATCCCTCTCATTCTCTACTTATAGTCCAGTGGCTTTCTGAATATTGGTAGATTTTCTGTTTTTAATGATCCTCAGTGGAATTATCTGCTGTTGCAGAGGTTGCCCAGCCTGTCTTTGAACCTTTGGAACCTTCTAGTGTTTGCAGCACTACATGCAGATGTTCCACCAGTGTGCTGGATGTTGCCTGAAGATCCATTACTGCCTGAGGGCTTTGTAGCTTGCTTCTCATCCCTTCACTTGATCTTTCAGCCTGTTTTCTGGAATTTAAATTGAAATGGGGAAATGCAGTGAGATCTGTTATGATCCCACACCTAAAGGAATTCTTCTGAGGTGCGTGATTCCCAGGGCACGTTTCAAGTGCTCAAGAAGTTGTTATTGAAGATAGTTGCATAATCGCAAGTGGAAATCACATTCACAGTGGCAAAATCCACGCTATCGCCTGGTACTCTAAGGGGACTTGTGAAAGATGTGGGGTACACTACTGTGCCATTGTAGCAGACTCACAAAGACTCTTGAAAAGCTCTTGTAGGAAATGGGACTCTTGAAATCTCTGATCCTGAGCAGTAATTGAATATGATCAATCAAGAGCACAGCCTCTGTACAGTTTTCTTGCTATACAACACTTGCTTAGCCTTCATAAATTAATGGAATTTATTTGTCTTCTTGCCATGAACCTTTCTATTTCTGCAAAACTGTCTCTAAATATTCACTAGATCAGTTAAGGAGCCATGGAAAATACTCTCTCACCTAAATAAAGTTATTTTTCTGATGTAAGAAAGAAGAATCAGGATGAATTCTGAAAGTTCCATCACTTGCCAGTCATCTGCCTATGATCTGCTGGCAATATGAAAAATGAACAACAGCAACTCAGGTATTAAAGAAGATAGGGTGATACTGCTAAATTTGCAGCAAAATAATAATGTATTTGGAAAAAATAGTTTATGACTCGCTCGTTTGTTCTTTTCCCAGTTTACTCAGGTATGATGACTTGATTTTATGCAAGTTGATGAGTGTGGCTTGAGAAAGGAACCCAGGTCACTGCCTCACATATTTGTTTAGAAAGAAGGTTTTTAAAGAAAGGCAACAAAGAAAACAGATTAGCTTTCTGTATCTTTTTTTGCTTTCAGATGAAAGCTCCCTCTTGGTAATTTCAAAGTATTATTGCTGTTGTTATTGTTGTCTTTACTTAGTTTTTAAGCTAATCTGAAAAAAAAAGCATCAATTAAAAACATTGAGAAAAATACTCTAATGCTGACAACAGATTGGTAAATCAGATGGTTGAGGCTGAAGTGGGAAAGTCTTTATAGAAGAGCAGAAATTGGGCAGTTGCACCTTTCCTCTTCACTGTTTTTTTGAAAGCAACCTGTTTGAAACAAATTTAATTTAAAAAATCTAAAGGTAGATGCTTAGAAATATCTGAAGCTCAGCTCTTAGAAAAATGGGATGGTGTAAAACAACTGCTCACCTTTTTCTGCATAATTTTTTCCATAACTTCCTCTGTCATTTGTTAAAACCAGACACATGACTACGTCCAAATATCACGTTGGTGGCCATGAGAACTAAGAACTTCTGAGAGACTTTCCAGTTGGTTAAATCATAGCTTAAGCCATTGAACACTTTTGTGGGCTGGGAATTCAGACTTCCTATATTATCAAACTCAGTATAAAAAATTTACCACAAGATAGCTGTAGAATTGTCAGAATAAAGATCGGCCTTGGAATATGTCAAGTCTTGGCTCTTTTTTTGCCTGTGATGGCAGTAAGAATTCTTCTGACATTAAATTGAAAGTTCTGTCTACAGGTATAATGCAGAAGTGCTTTTATTGCTGTGTTTCATTTTTCATTTTTGTTGTGTTGCTGTTTCTGTTTTGGGGAGTGTGGTGTTTGTTTCTTTGTTTTGTTTTATTTTTTCTTTTCCCACGAGCCTTGTATTTTGTGCACGTTATAGAACTGGCTAGCTTCTCTTGCCTTCCTCTAGCCAAAGGAATTTTCCTTCCAACAATTTAACCTTATATCTGTAGCCAAGGTATATTAGGATGGGTTTACCTGGATGGTAGTCATCCTTCTAGTGAAAACACAAATATTTCAATGTAAATTGATTTTAAGGAGTCAAACTTGCCAGTTGATTCCATGGAATTACATTTGCCATTTCCTCATGTTCCATGAAGAAGTTCCACAGCAAAACTTAGTTTGTGATGTTAGCATGCTTCTCTGGTGTAAGCATTGATAGTTTTTGCCTGTAAAACAGCCACAGTTCACAGTTGCCTTTGTCAAACTGTTGGAGGGTCTCAGGTAAACTGTGTTGGCTGTGCCTTTCAATTTGTTATTCTCCTTCAAAGAAAATCCCTTAGTGGCATGATGTTCTGCAGGCTACAATGTCCTGTGTCATGGTGAAAAATTAATTTCTGTGGGCAAAAAATACATGTATGGCTTCTGATTCTTTTGAAGCAGAGAAGTCCCAGCTTTTTCCTTAATATTTTGCCTGTGGATATGAGTTCTAGCAGATGAAATTACTGGCAGCATTCTTTTACTTCTTGCCCTTGTCTGAGTAGTTTTGGAGGAGAATAATGAGTTTCTTAACATGGTGCTAACCACATTTGATAGGATGCCTTGATTGGATAAAAAGAGTCAGCGTACAACTCAATTACCAGAGTGCAAGGGAAAGAAAACACTATTTAGATTTGATGTTCAGGAGGAGTGAGTGGGATCATGAAGAGATGAGAGATCTGAGGAAACATAAGTATCCAGCTTTTAATCGCTTCTATACCAGGTATTCTGATCTACAGCTTTTTGTGTGTCATCCTGAAGAAAATTTTGGACATGCAGGAAATTTTGCACATGGAGATTAAAATTCTTTTTTGATATCTAGACACATATTGTGGTGAGAGAAAAATATGCTACAGGAAATATTGCTGTTGCTGTGATTTTTACTTTTTCATGGTACTTGATCTAGGTCCTCAAGTGCATCTGAAACTGGGAAAACAACTTAAAGAATTGATGCCTTGGAAGCTTTTATTGTTTTTGCAGGCACACAGCAAACAGCAAACTGTTGTTTGTGATTCAACCAATAGCCCAGAATTTCCTTAGCACCCAGGAAAAATCTTTGTGAATCTTTCTTCATCCTTCAGTTGCTCTTGCCTTTTCAGCTGTGAACCCAGTTGTCATCTGGGCCATGTGCTGTGTTCCTTTTGAGAAGTGAGGTGTCACAGCAGTAACAGCAGAGTCCCTTGCTGCACCAAGTGGACATGGAGATGATGGTTACATTTTAGAACTCAGTTTTTGCTCTATACCATCACAATATCTTGTATCGAGGCAGATTCCTGAATGAGCTGTAATATAATACATAGAGACAGATCTGTCTGACAAAATTTGTCATGACTGCCAGAGAATGTGAACTAATGAAGTCTTCAAGTAGATCCTTTCAATCCCAGAAAAGCAGGCTGATCTGGCTTGGACCAAACTCTTACCTGACAGATTGTGCCTGCTGGTTTGGATCTTTCCTATTCTTTTATTACAGAAGCACAGAATATCAGAAACTGAAAGAGACCTCTTGAGATCTTCAACTTCCGTGCTTGAGTGGGATCAGATTAAATTACCCATGACTCTACGCACACAGGCTTGAAACATCTCCATATTTACTACTGAAGGAAGAGACAACTGTTCTCCATGCATGTGATGGCAAAGTTTATACTAACATAGGGAGGGGGACGGGTAAAGTGGACAGAATTCTGATACCTGGTAGAGAAAAATCTATATTGCTTTTTGGGGGTGGGCTGGGGTAGAATTTCTTCCTCTGAAGAAACAACAATTCTAAAAAAATCCATCAGATAAAATGATGCAGAAACAGCTTTCTAGTCACATAGTAGGAGAATGGAGTGTTTGGTTTCTTTGGGATCTTTCCAGCCCTATTTGCCGTGGTTATTTTTTCCTGATAAAATTCTACTGAGTTACTACTTTAAGGAGGAGCAAAGATTTCTCATTTTACATTGTGATAAATTATTATGTTATTAATTAGAACTTGCATATCTAATTTCATTTTTTCAGAGGTTTTAAAAAAGTTCTAATTACTTCGTTAGTAATAATTAACTTGTGCAGTTTGGATGGTGCATTTTCACCTGGTCTGTTTAAGTCGCACTAAATTTGCTGCCCCTGGCCCCTTTGTTTCTGCTAGGATGGGTTATGGTACAAAAAGGAGCGTGAATCTATAATAAGATCACTGTTAAAATGAGGAATGACTTCCAAATATCTCATTAAGAGCCCTGTGAGTGGGAATTCTCTCACTCTGATTGTGGAGCTAGCCTGAGTTGTGCCATACAATGCATCTGGTATTGCATGTTTTTTGCCATCTTTCAGGATGTTTAAGAAGTATTTTGGGGCTTTGGTGGAGGGTTGGAGGTGGTGTTTCATTTTTTTCTTTGGTAGACAGCTATTCCTCTGGAATGGTTGCAGTGTTAGGTGGTTTGATTTGGCATGTCATCCCCAAAACTTTTGAGTGTCCATTTCCAGGGTTAATTGGTGACGTTTGGTAAGTCATCATGATGTGAAATCAAGGATCCAGCTTGGCTCCTACCACAGCTGTTTCTGTGGCAGTGAGTGAAGTCAGCACCAGGTGCATGGCTAGCTGATTATGAGGAGAGTGGAAATATTTCCTGGCTCCATTGCTGGGTAGATTTCACATTGTCTTACTCCTAGACAGGAAGGTAACAGCTAGCATAATTCCTTGATGTTCTTAAGAAGTACTTGCTGGTGGAAGTAAAACTGTTCAGAACAAGACCTCTGTGTATCATAGTAATAGTGCGCAGTGGTGTCATGGTAAGTTTAGAAGATATTAGTTATGTAAAAAGCAGAAGCTAAGGAAAGTTTGATGAACTGAAATGAGCACCTACAAGGACAGGGTTGATGACCTTTACTATCTCAAGAAGCATTGATCAGAAGACCAGTCTGCATTATTTTAGCCACCAATGCTGACCATACAGATAGGCAGTATGGGAAAGACCAAAGAAAATGAGGAGTGGGAACAAATAGGATATGAAAAGTAGCTGGGATACTGTAAGAAAGCTAATGTTCATGGCCTGCTCCATTTTATCTGTGCACAACTGGAAAACAGGGCTGATATCGTTTGTATCCCTCTGTCAGTGGGAGAGCAGAAAGAAGAATGGTGTGTCATAGTTTATACCACAGGGTGGTATGATATTAATAATCTTCCAAGAAAGCAAGCTAAAAGTCAGGGAAGATCCAAACCTAACTAAACAAATCAAAACAGCAAACCAAAAAATGCAGAAGGTAACGTAGTTGATATTTTTTTCTGAGGAGATAAAAATGTCCTATCCAACCCTGCCAAGAGAGGTCTTTCAGAGAAAGACAACTATTCCAGATATTTTTACTGGATATAAACTAAGTTTTGACTGCTTCACAGGATTTCCCTGGAAAGTAATGCTTTTCTAGTAAGTAATCACTTAAAGATGTAGAAAAAAGCCTTTAGATGAATAACCATCTGGTTTATGAATATCTTGCTAAGAACAAGATTGAAATATTATTATTTTTGCAGGGATTTGCTGTATTTTGGTAACTTGGACCCTTGGTGAATGAGTATTCTTTGAACATCTGGATATACAGAAATCTTATTATTAGATTGCAAAGTTTTCCTTACTAGTCTTACTGCTCTCTTTATCATTTAAAGTGGAAAAAGAAAAATATCTGCTAGTTTGAATTAAGTCAGGTTTTTCCATAGTAGGAGAGACTGAAATCAAAGTAGGAGGATAATGAGAAAAGCACTTCAAGGGCTCACAGCCTGACCAGGGATTTAACTGATCTTACTCAAATCTTCAAGCTTGGTCATTAAGTTCAGTGAATCACAGCCTTCATGCCACTGAGAAATTTAAGGAGTATGCCAGACAATAATTTCTTTTTTCCAAACTTGAAAGGGAAACTAGGTTTCATCCAAAACTTGCATTCCCAGCCTGCGTCATCAGGGAAATAAAGAATAATTTTTACCAGTCACTAAACTTGCAGAACTCATCTTCTCTGTGGTTGGTTTATTTTGTCACAAAACCTAGGATGCAAATGTCTGGCAAAATAAGCTCCCAAGACAGGACTAGATGTGTCATTGTGCCTAATGCTGTGCTCCTCTCTTCCTAGTCACTTTCAGAGGCACAGAATTTGGAGGATAAATTTTCCACTGCTACAAAATTGGTTTTACTCTGAAATCCTCCGAAGACCTGGGCTGAACCTGTCTGTTGGTGGAAAAGATCTAACTATGTTTGCTGGTGAAGCTCAACACAAGCCATTAGAAAGAAGGCCACTTGAGCACACTATTGTGCTCAAGTGTAGGAGGTGGTGGGGAAGAGAAATGCCTCATTTGAGAGGGTCGTGTGGCCTCTGTTACATGGAGGTAGGTAAAATGTCACATATGTTGCCCAGATAATAAGCTAGAGAGAGGCCTGGCACCCACTTGCATGTTAAAACAGTGTTGAAGTCTGGTCTTGTCTGTGCTAATGAACAAATGAGTTTCCACAAAACTATTAGCCTGCCTTCTGCTCGTATGTGTGTGTTTCTTTATATATAGAGAGCAGTAATTTACTTTACAAATCCCAGTCAGTCTCCTGTGCTGGGAAAACTTGCGGAAAGTGCTGGTTACAACCTCCAGTGACAGCACTGGTTTCTGCAATGAGCCATAAGAGCACAAAGTCAATACAGTATGTGTCATGCCTGGGTCACTTTATCCTGTTCTGAACAGTTTTTTGGGGTGTAAGAGTGTACATGCATTTATGCGTTTATGCTCACAGTGGTATGGGCCCTGCTCAGCTCACCCCCTTCTCCAATCTAGGTGCAGTCTGGAGTCCAGATGACCTCTGCTTAGGGCTGAAATGAGTCATATCTTCCCCCCATTTTCTACCCCTTTGGAAAATACAGGGAATCTTCTTTCTGATTTTGAAAAGAGGTGTGCTGAGTGAGAACAGAGCCATTACGAATCTGCTTGTTTGGCAACTGAGGGAACACTTACAATCTTGCTGCAAAACTCTAGTGCAATGCTCAGCTCTTACCATCTTTTTAATCAGCACATTCTAAAGGCAGGCATTTTCTGAAATGCTTTTTTTTTTTTTTTCCTGTGGATCAAACCTCCCATCTACTGTTGATAAATAGCAGCTTTTTCTCAATTCTGGCCCTGCATCTATCTAGGATTTCAAAGCTAGGATGTAAATCCCAAGTGTTTAGAAGACTAAGTGGTGCAAGAATGGGTAAGGCCATTGTGCTGACTGACACCTTAAGCCATGTACAGGCTCGAGTGTTCCACTCAGCTTACTCGGTGTATAGGTGTACGAGACATTGGCATAGGCTCAGCTGGAAGGCTGGATGCTGAAACTTGGACCTCAGACATTATCACCTTTGTTTTAACCTTCACATTTTCTCCCTGCTTGTTGTGGGCAGAATGGGAGTTTCAGACAAAGTTGGTTAGAGAAGCCCTCGCACTGAGTCACAAGGTGAAGAAAGCACTGCCTTGCTTTTTAAACTCCTTCTCAGGGAGGAGTCTACGTGTGGCTGGATCCACTCTTAGCCCCAGACTTTGTCAATGGTTTATGTGTAAAGGATTTTATAGGTGTAACTGAATCTTTATACAGCTTTGTCTTGCAGGTTTAAGGATGGCAAACCAGATATATTTATATAAATATTAGTGATTTATTATGATCCTGATTAAACTAAGGGATCTTGATCAGAATTACTTACTACACAGTATAGGTAGCTATAATTACTAGTATAGTATAGAGCACTATTTTTGAAAAAATATTGAAGAATTATATTAAAGCAGTTATATTGAAGCAACTATAATAAAGTTAGCAAAATTCTCCATGCACACTCCTAGAAGGGTTATGTTAAAAAACTGCTATTAGAAAGTGGGACTGGGAGGATTGTGTGTCAGTCTGATGTCTCCAGGCCAGCTGTGTCAGCTCAGCATCTTTAGGTAAGTCAACAGTAGTATCACTTGTTTGTTCCTTTATCACGTCCTTTACCCTCTCTGTCACTTCTTCACCTCACTATCAGGATGTCTAACTTTGGGATTGATGAGTCACACTGGCTTCAGCATTATTCAACACCAAAAGTGGCATGACACTTCTTCTTCATTCAGCAGTGCTGAAGGCTCTTCTGTCATTATTTATGTAGCAAACTCTGCATAGCCTTCTATCATGCCCTTGGAAGGTGCAAAATAAAGGGATAATGAGAGTAGCAGAATGAAAATATGTGGACATAAATGGCTTGAGATAAAAAGCTCACTGCTTAGGCAGGACTCTCTCCACTTGGTGAACCCCGATTGCTGGTGACCAAATTCGAGAAGCCAGTGTTGCTTCAGCCACATCCCTTGTCAGCAGACCTTCTGTACTGTGAGACCTGAGATATACCTTTGCATGGGTTATACCTGGCTGCAAAGCAGTCTTTGCAGAAGACTGAATGCCATAAGGATGGGAGGTGTGGTTCTTCCACGTCTGTTGCAAGGTTTCTGGATGGCTCCTCATGGAGAGCCCAAATCCTTATGTTGACTGTATCTGTGTTGGAAATGGTTTGCTTACTTCACAGTAGCTGGGCCTGCTTTGCAGCAGAAAGAAGACAAACGTGAGGGGTGGAAGGTAGGAAATATGCCTGCTACTGTCTCCCTAGAACTTTTAAAGTTTAGTCTTGTCTTAGACTCCCACCTAAGCAGTGGAAGAAATAGCATCAATATGATGGAAGACCTGAAGTGAGTTGTAAGAGTTTCCCTCTTCATCATCACTATGAAGCAATGTGGGATCAATTTCTTGTTCAGACATTCCTCCTTGTAAACCACATAGGAAAATGCAGTATTTCCACTCAGTAAAGTTCCAGGGAATGAGGCTTTGGTAATGTGCAGAATCACTCTTTTTTGGACTATGAAATGATGAGAGCTTTTGGAAACCCAGAGAGACATAGAATGTATTTTCATGAAATAAACCTTCAGCATATTTCAGACAGAGACACATACAAGAGTTGCCTGGGTTTTTTAGGGTTAGTTCTTCAGTGTCTGGTATGATATTTGGTTTTGAGCTAATGCCAAATAGGTCTATGTGACAGAAAAAACCCCAAACAAACCAAAAAACAATCCCAAGCCAGTTTGCTATTTGCTAAGTATTTCTTCTTTTTATTTGAACAGAATGAAGTCAAGTAAATAGATTTTCTTTATCATTCCAGGGTACACTGAATCTTAAAATGGGAAGAAAATCTGACCATTCTGCTAATATTTAAACATAAAATTGAAGTCAGGTAGATTTTATGTTATTGGACTAGAAGTACTAAATGCAAAGATGAAAGAAAAAGGCTGCAAAGAAGCCAAGATCCTAGAGAACATGTGGGAAGTTCTCTTGCAGGGGTGAGCCATTTAGTCATTTCCCAAAAAGTGTTGCCTCTGAGGCATTAGGTAGTTAACTGAATCTATGAGCCACATGATGCAGTTCGTTGTGCGCTGCTGTTTCTATGTTTCTGGGATGACGGAATGTCTATGTCACCATCAAACCCGGTCTGAAAGAAATAGGAGGGAAAGCTGAAAAGGACTCTTTCCTAGATCTTCTCTTTGAAGTCTTTAATTTATCTACAGAGCATAAAGCGGAAAAAAGGACAGAGACAGAGCTGGGGAGCGCATTGGATGATAGCAGTTTCTTGAGTATGACAGACAGCTGTGTAGGATAAAAAGGAGTAACATCACTTAATTACAGGGCAGGAAACAACAGTAGCAACACAGTCTTGCAATAGAAGGCTGAAGACCTTTGGAAATAAACCAAGATGAAGAGTCAACCAGTTTGTTGTAATTTGAAAACAGAACTTCACAGCGCTTTTCCAAAGGAAGTCAAAGATGTGCAAGTGCCAATAAGCATGATAGAAAGTGGGCAGGTATAAACATGTCAAGGCATTATTGACGATCTTGCTTTGATTCCATATTTTGGTCAGGGATGTTAGGGGTGTGGATGCTGGAGAATACAAGACATCTGGATGAGGAAGAGAGACTTTGCCCTCCAGTTATTTTGGGTGAGCAAACACCCTCTGTAAGCTTTTATGATTCTTGCGCTTTCACCTAGAAAATCATTTTTAAAGGAGAAGTAGTGGTATTCCTATGCTTGGAGATTTCCAAAACATGAGTGAGCAAGACTCTAGACAGCCTTATTTAACTTTGTAGCTAGCCTTGCTTAGAGAAGGCTTTTGTTACAGGTCCCAAGATATTCTTTACAGCTTGAAGTGTTCTGTGATTCAGCCATTGTCAGAGTCATAGGAGGGTATTCTGGACTTTTTACAGTGTGTTTTGCTCTAGATGCCATACTTGGAAGGTCCTAGTTGTCTCCAAGAATATCTTCCTCAATTTAAAAAACAAAACAAAACAATAACAACAACAACAACAAGAAACAAACTCCCCCCAAAACAAAAATCCAACAACAAAAAAACCAAACCAAAAAAACCCCAACAGGCAGTTCACCGTACAAACTGTACCTTTGTCCTTGGTGGAAAGCTGATCTTAGCAGGTAAGACAGGCAGAGAAAAAGAATATAGATTTGGATTTATGTTTTCAGAAACATCAGTTTCTCAAAAGACAGCAGAAAGTCAAGGGACTGAAGATGTTTATCAGTATCAAACTGAAAAATTTTGGTGGTCTGGTCTATTAGAGCTGGATGCTTGAACTTAGAAACTGGATATATAAATCATAACTGAGTTTTTCAAAAGCCCCAATGTCATTAAAAAATTCTGGACATGATAAGATTTTTCTGCTAATGTCTTCTGTACTGAGTGTGAAATCTCAGGTTCTGTCCTTGAGATGTGTGAGCTGGGACATAGATGAGAAATAGTGCAGCTAAAATCAGTTTCGGGAGCTCATTGTTGGGGGTTAAGTTTGTTCCTTCTTTCTCTAAAGAATTTTTTCCCCATAAGTTACCAAGGAGACCAAGTGTTGGATACTTGAGAGTACTTAGCCGAAACAAAGAGGTGGACAAAGTTGGAAGGGGAAGATAACGAAGGTAAAAGACAGAGTTTGAGGCAGCTGTGGGCTCTTTTTTTTCCGGCGTTCGGGGAGAGAGAGAATGGCTGTTGCTGGCTAGAGGAGTTTCACTGTGGCCAGAGGGATCCAGTCCTGGGAAATCTACTATCACCGGTTCGGCCTGAATCCTGAGTTTTCTCTGCCACCCGCAGAAGCTGGGCTGGCCCTGCCTCGCCTTCGGCTTCTTCGGCGCTGCTCCTCTTGCTACAGTGTGACCCTGCACCCCCTGCGTTGCCGGGACATCCTGCCCCTGTCTGCTGGGACACCCTGCCATCCCAGCTACCAGCCCGGGACTTTTCCACTGTTTCAGCTTGGTGCTCTGAGGATCCTGCAGGGACACCAAAATCAAACTGCCCTGGGTTTTGTGAAACAAAGCCCTCAAAGTTCTTGGTACTGTTTTCTTCTGTTATTAATGCTGTAGTTGTTTGGTGGGGTTTTTTGTGTTTGTTTGCTTTGTATTACATACTAGCAAAGAACTGCTATTCCTATTTCCCAAATCTTTGCCTAAGAGCCTCTGATTGTAAATTTATAATTGAAAAAGAAAAAAAGGGGGGGAGGGGGGCGTTTGCACTCTCCATTCCTAAAGAAACTCTAGTTGTTTTTTTTTTTTTTATTACCTGGCAGATACCTGTCTTCCCAAACCAAGACACTCATCAAGACCTCTTTGCTGCCTGTGTGACTCTGGCCCTGCATGCAGCATAGTCTCCTCTAGACTTTGCAAATGTTCAGCATGATGGTCTGTATCCACAGCCAAAAGATGCTGCACTAATGCCTGAAGTGCTTCACAACTTATTCTTTTAGCTAGTGATCTAGACTTGAGTTTACCAGCCCATCCTGTGCATTATGGGGATAAGAACTGAAGGAAATTGAAGGGCAGAAATGAAGATCAGAAATGAGCAGATGGTGCTCATGGGAGAGGTGGTCCTAGAATTCCTACCAAACCCTTGTCACCAAAACCCTGCTTTGGTGCCAGATGTGTTTCAGTAGCCTACTTCCCTATACTTTCTGGTCTATCATTGTAGGAAAAAGGAGGAGAGGAAAAGAAGGAAGTTGAAGGTTGATAGATCAGGCCATATTCAAAAGGCAAGGCCTGGCTGTGCCTCAATTTACATTTGTTGTTGTTTAGGAATGGTATCTCCCAATTTAGTCCCCTGCTCCCTGAGACTCCAAAACCACATGCTTCTCACTCACTCATTTCCCCTCCCCTTCTCTTCTGCCCATGGGTAGCTGGCAAGAGGATTTGGAGGCACAAAAGGCAAAGATCATGGATTGAGCTAAGGACAATTTACTGGGAAAAGCATTGAGATAAGAAATTGAACAGAAACATGTGCAACAATACTAATAATAAAAGTGTACAATGAGAGGGTGCAAAATGCTCACCAAACCCAGGACAATGAAACAGTGGTGGACAGACCCTATGCCCATCATGCTTGATTTCCTGACCAGAGGGACATCCTTCTCCTTGGAAGAGAGAGTCCCTTTTCCCCTTGCATGGCAATGACAAAAGATATTACCAAATAGCATTTGTGTCTTGGCCGTGCCTACACAGCTCCAGGTTCTACCCCTTGACAGGTACTGTGAAAAATTAACCCTGTATTTGGCTGAAACCAGGACAACATTTTATGTCAGTTCTGTAGGCTTTATTTTCACCTGTCCCTGTGATCCTTCTTCATTCAGTGTTAAGTCTTGTTCTTCTATTGGTCAGTGTAATGCCATGGCCCTTATCAACTGCTCTAAGATCACTCAAAAAACTTTCTGTTGATTTATTTTCATGGATCTCATAATAGGACCCGAGACTGGAAAGGTCCTTGTCTTTCCTCTTTTTGTGGGCAAGCTTTTAATTTTTGATTCAAATCAGATGAATTTGTGATGAGACATTTCTGTAGAACAGATTTGACAGAGCCTCGTGTTTCGAGGTGATCATAGGTGTGCTTTCATAAGACTGGAGACCTACAAGTTCTTTTTCTTAGTGTCTGCTGTAGTTTAGAATTGTTGCACTTTCCCTTCTGGACATTTAGACCTGGGTTTGGCAGCTCCACTGATATTTCCAGTAGGTCTTAGTATTCAGGTGACTCTGTCAGTAAGCAAACTCTGCAAATTATTAAAAAGAAATACAATCAGAGGCATCTTCTCTTAAGATATAGTTGTACATTCTTTTTTCAGGAGCAATTAATCAGGGAATATTTGTGTGTCTGGACACGCCTGTTCCAGAATCAGTTGGAGTCCAGGGTACCTTCATTCCCTTTTAAAGATTTTCTGCTTGACACTTGCTATATCTCTATATGTGAAGAAAGGTTTTGGTGAAATATGCTATATTGCAAGTTGCATTTTTTAGGACTGTTGACCATACTAACAAACAATTCTTACCAGTGGTTAAAGGAAGAACTGTTCATGGCTGCCATCAGAATTAGCTGCTGAAAACATGATGGTAATAGGTTTTGTCACTGTAGGGCTTTTTTTGTGTGTGTGTTTATTTGCTTTTAATAAAAGCATTTCTTCTTAGCAATGGAAGTGAGATAATATGTGTACATTTTAGAGTGATACCTAGGCAAACAACTATTGACATACTGGTAGAACTGTAAAAACAATTCAAAGCAGTTCAGCAAATATTTTATCTCTGAAAAGATAGAATACTTCTCTTAGTGACAGATTCAAATTTCTTGCCTGGTCACCATTCACCCTTATTTTTTAAAATGCTAGTGTGTGCTTTAAGTATTGTGCAAAAACTTTGAATGGAGCATTATTTTTCAGACAATAAATTAGAGTGAATTATGTGAATATATGAGTGAAATGGAGCAAGCTAGTATAGAAAGGAAAACTCAACTCAGATGCAAAGGGAGTGAATGAAGAATTACCAAGTGAGCAAATAGTTACACCTTATTTCTTCAATGACATCTGAGTTTGGAGTTTTCTGCACAAGACGGAATACATTCAGTAGATACTTTTACTAGAACAAATGGAACAGTCACAATGCATAAAACTGGTGAAATATTTCCATCCTAAAATGAGGAGAGCTTTTGCAAGATCTCAAAATTTCAGCCTAGGGAAATCTGAAAAAGTAGGATTGTGTTTTCATTATTTGAATATGTTGTTTGAATACTGTGGGAAGTCCAGAAGAAAACTGGTATTACTTCCAGCAGTTAAATGTTGACAGGGAAAGAGGATGACCCAACTTCATCTGTATGTTGAAAAGATCAAGCAAATGTCTGACACAAGGAAGGTGCCTACTTCAATGTGTGTGATCTAATCAGTGCCAGTCAACATACTTTTTCTTAAAATTGCATCATGTTATACTGAGCCACATCCATTTGGAAATGGGATGACATGCAAGACAGAGTTACAGTATTGTTGCAACCCAATTACCTCAGGTTATGGAATACAAGAAGGTAGGCACTGCATGCTATTACTGACTATGTAAGGATGTAAAATATTATTGAATACATTAGGATATATTCTGAAAGACTAAAGATGAACCCTTGGTCTGTCTCAAAATGTCCTTTTAAAGAGAAGGCATGAGTTTGTGTACTGTTAGGTGACTGGCAAGGGAAGGGCTGGTGGGCCTACGTAGCAGATATAGACTGTAATTGAATCACCCATACTGGGCCTCATCCTAAGGCCTGTAGGAGTTTGTGGCGCAGGTAGAAATTCAGTGCTAAGAGTGTGGCACAGTTAGAATTACAGTTTAAGGTGTTAGCAAGGGTCAAAGGGTTTTCTAGTAGTTGGCAAGTACAGTAAGTAGTGTGGGCACAGTAGCTGCCTTAAGAGTTTATTCAACGAGTGTTTGCATTCTTCCCTGTGCTGTATGCCAATGAGAGTACACCTGTAAATGTAAATTATGAGTAAGTGTATAAAACCTGCCATCTCGGACAGAATAAACCGCAGAATGCAGTATAAATCATATTGATTGGATCTGCCTTTTGCTCTCGCCCAAACTCCCCGTTTATTTTAGGGTCTCCTTGCTAGTGGCCTATGCTAAGTAGACAAAAATAGATGTAAATTACCATGCTGCTGTTTGTTCAGCTGGTCTCATGACCCCGTGGAGTGCCACAGAAAATCTGCGTTATTTGGATAGCACACTGATGCCAGGTACTAAGTAATGGCTTAATGGCTTTCAATGAGAATTAAGGCTGCTTGTACACAGATTTGCCAACACTGCCCATATTATTTGCAATATTTTTTCTGGGTGTATGATGCCTAATTTCTTTTCAGCTAGTGTTTTCAATAAGTGAATTAGCCAGGAAAGGTTTTGCAGCTCTTCTAGGGTGCTGCAAGTGCAAAGACACGTAATTTGGGAGAGGTGCATAGCGAAGTCTGTAACAGAAGGTCTAGATTCTGTGTTCCATATTGACATGTACATCTTGATGTGGGTGAAGTGAACTGATTGCCCAGCCTGTGGAAGAAGGGGGACTTGGACTCTACCTCCCAATGGCTTTTTGGAGATTTGAGGAAAGCAGCAAAATAATCACTTTCTAGTGATGGGATAGGATTGACTACGTACTCTGTAATGACAACTTAAACAGGCCTAGCATTCTTCTCAAGGGCAGATCTGTGTTCAAGGGCCTGCCAGTGTTTTGTGGTGGAAACAAGAGTATTCTGTATTCAAATTTAAGCTGTCAAAACACAAGCCTCATTTAAAATGAAACTGCACTTCCAGCATGGTCAGAATAGGACAGCAGATAGGCATTCCCCATCCTTTCTTATCTTCTTATTCACCCCTGTGCAACATTAGAATGAAAATATGTTCTTGACCAGTATGGCAGTAAATATTAGGTGGTTGCTATGCTTTGGGATAGCAGTAAGATGGCAAGGTCCATGCAAATGTGTAAGAAGAGGTCTTCTTTCCTTGCTTGTCCTTTATTCTACATGACAGTCCACATTTGACTCATACCAGACATTTTTCAAGGTACCTGAAGAAGTACTCAAGAAAGGCTAGAAATATTGATGGAAGCAAGGGGCTCTGACAAAGACGCTGTGCTTTACATATTGTGAGGTAGTGGTAGATCAGGCTGCACCAGGCCACTGCAGTTTGTTGACTGATGCTTTGAATGCAGCCTGAAACCCAGAAACAGGATTGTATTTAAAGTTGTTATGACAGTTAATTTACAGTTACAAACATTGACAAATTCATTGCGTGGATTTTTGAGCTTAATATGTAAGCTGCTGTACCAATATATTGTTTTTTAGCAATATCAGATTAATATTCAGAGTAGATTTCTCCAATGGCTGCATGCAAATCTTACGTTACCTAAACTGTAAATAACGCTCTTGTCAAGTCACAGACCTTGTTCATGTTTTATTTTACAGACAAGAAAAATGACAGATGGAGGAAAGGCAAGCTGATATTGCAGGGAGATCAGCAGAAAGCCTGACAGTGTTTGTCAGCTAAATGTAATGTTTTAGAACTGATGATTAAGTTAAGAAAAAATAACACAACTTGGGCAAATCAGGGAAAATCCCTTTAATTCACAGTTTGGGTGAGAAGGAAGGTTGCGATTTTTCCTGAATTTGTTAAGCACAACTACATTTTGAGTTATGCCACTAATGACAAATAGAGTGAGTATGTCAAGCTCAGAAGGTATTCTAGGCTTCGTGTGTTTTGCCAGCAGCAAATGCGGTGGAACTTAAGAATAGTGCTGATCTGCTTGGAATAGGAAGATTCTGCAGAGAGCTCTGGGCAGCGCTGAGGCCATTTGTATGAGGATCCTGCTCTTGGGTCACAGCAACCCCAGGCAGTGACACAGGCTAGGGGCTTGAAAAATGACCCAGCTGGGGGTGCTGATCGACAGCAGCTGAACATGAGCCAGCAGTGTGCCCGGAGGGGCAAGAAGGTCAACAGCATCTAGGCCTGTATCAGCACTAGGGTGGCCAGCAGGAGCAGGGCAGGGATTGTCCCTCTGTACTTGGTGCTGGTGTGGCCACATCTTGAGTCCTGTGTCCAGTTCTGGATTCCTCACTACAGGAAGGACATTGAGGTGCTGGAGCATGTCTGGAGAATGGCAAGGGAGCTGGTGAAGGGTCTGAAGTTCTATGAGAAGCAGCTGAGGAAGCTGGGTGTGTTTAGCCAGGAGAAAAGGAGGCTCAGAGGTGACCTTATCACTCTCTACAATTGCCTGAAAAGAGGTTTTAGCCAGGTGGGTGTTGGCCTCTTGTCCCAGGTAACAAGGGACAGGACAAGAGGAAATGGCCTGAAACTGTACCAGTGGAGGTTTAGCTTGGATATGTGGAAAACCTTTGCCAGCAGAAGGGTTCTCAAACATTGCATCAGACCAGCAAAATGGTGAAGTCAGCATCCCTGAAGGTATTTAAAAGACATGTGGATGTGGCATTTAGGGAAATGGTTGGTGGTGAACTTTGTAGTTAGGTTAGTAGTTAGAGTTGATGATCTTAAAGGTCTTTTGCAGCCTAAATGATTCTATGGTTCTAAGAAAAAAATTATGAAGGGGCTGGAGAGGCTCCAGAGAAGGATAAGAAAGAGGATCAAAGGACAGAGGAACATTTTAAATGAGGAGCAGCTGAGAGGGGTGGGTTTGTTCATCCTTGAAAGAAAGTTTAGAGAAGACTTTAACACCATGTTCTAGTATTTAAAGTGTGACTACAGGGAAGATGGAGACTTCCTTTCTACAATGAATCATATGGAAAAGATGAAGAAGGGTACAAGGTACTCCTGGTGAGACTCCAATTGGCCAAGGGAGGAGGATTTTTCACAATGAGAAAAATTAACAATTGCAGTTATTTCCCCAGGACAGTGGTGGATACTCCACCATGGGTGACTTGGAAGAGTAATCTGGAAGAGTCTGCTGGCCCATCTTGTCTAGCCTGTGCTTTTGTCAAGAAAGTTTTGGACAAAATTATATTTGAGGTTACTTTCAACCTGGTATTCCGTGTTCTTGCAAAAGCAAAAGGCAGAAGAGTACAGGGCATGTATACTGTGGTAACTTAGAAACTACTTAAATGAAACTCTTTCTCTGTGTTAAGTGCTAGTTTGAAGGTTGACTTGTCCTCTGATGAGTAATTAGTGGTCAGGGGGACCTGTGAAGGGATAATTGTTCCCAAGGCAGGAGGCACTGACATCTCCAAAAGATTAGAGGAAAAATCCAGTACTGGCAGCTTTCGTCTAACCCAAAAATTGTGTCAGAAGTTAGCACTTTTGTTTCCTCTCAGAATCCTTTTCAGCTGATAAGACATAGTAAGGACTAGGTTTCCTGTTATTAGGAAATCCGTGGTTTTATCAATGCTCACAGATGCAGCATGTTCCACTGTCTGCTGAAGTCAGTAAGCATCTCTTCACTGTTTTTTACAACTTTTGCTTTAGCATGAGTCAGACTTCCTTCAGTCTGAGTACTCACTTTGGCCTGAATAGGTTAGCAAGCTCCAGTGCTTCTTCTAAAGCTTGTCCCAGTGCATCACAAGAATTCTGGTCCTTCTGATGTCTGTTTCCCCAGTTTCCTTAAACAAAGGCCCTCCGTGGGAGACTGTCTCTACAAACCCTAGCATTGTACAGAGAGATTTAAATGTTTCGTTTGTGATATTTCCATTTTGGTGCAAACTATGTGTTTTATCCTTGGCTAGGGATAAGAACAATCTTGTGATTGTGAAAAATCTTGGCTTGATAGTCCTTAATGATCTAGGTGGAGCTGGAAAAGATACACTGCCAGTAATGGTCTGTGGTGCTATTGACCCTGAGACTGGATGCTCCATTATGGAGAAGTCTTATAGAATAATTTGACATTCTTTTGTGGCTGTTAGTAATGTTTGTGGTACCTAGGTCAGCAGGAAGTTGCTACATCTAGCAACAGTCACTGCTTTTGAGAATAGTCACTTAATACTAACCTAGAGTCTCTTATTATTGTAGCCTAGACTATACAATGGGTAACTCGGAGTCTATTATTAGGCAACCGTATTTTGTGTAGTCCTTGCACTCTTGTATTAGGCAGTGTGGTCTCAAAATTTGCTAGATGAATATGATAATATACCAGTATAATTATCTAATTATGTATTTACATAATTATGCTGATATTATGACTGCATTCAAAGACACAGTCAGGCTTTGTATCAAAGTGACTTATACTCTTTTAACCCCATCTTTTCCTAGCCTGGAGTCAATTAACAGTGGATTGGAAGCACCTTTATATTAAGTTGTATTTCACAGCAAGATTCTTTGTACTGCTGAATATATTGAAGGGTCAGAAAAGTGTCATTCATCTGCTTCATTTACACTGAAGGCCTCACAGATCAATCAGATTTGCCCGTTTGGTTTCATAGTCACCCTGGATCACAGCCACATGGTTGGAGTTGAAGACTTTAGGAAGATAATTTCTGGTAGGAAAAAGAAGGGGCAGGAATTAATGCCTGAACATAGTGAGTCCTAGCAATATGTATGTGGTCTGTACACAACAAAGAGGATTGCTTTTTGAAAAGAGCTAAATTACTATGGGATTGTTGAGTTTTTTGAAAAATGGTCTGGTTTTATGTTCAACCTCACATGCTGTGAAGCAAATAGTGCAAGTTGTGCTTCCAAGGATGTTGGCATCCTCAGTACAGCAATTTCTTCTGTCACAGTTTTGCATCCATAGAATCATAGAATTTTTAAGTTTGGAAGGGACCTTAAAGATCCTTTAGTTCCCACACCTTTCCAAGTGTGTGCAGGGACAGCATTCACTAAGTCAGGTTGTTTAGGACCCCATTCAACTTGAACTGGAACATGGCCAGAGGTGGGGCATCCACGTCTTCTCACTGGAAACCTGTGCCAGTGTCTCACCGCCCTCACAGTAAAGAATTTCTTCTTAACATCAAATCTAAAGCTGTCCTATGTCAGTTTAAAATTTTCAGTTTAGTTGCCCCTTATCTGCCCATATAAAATGTCCTTCTCCTTACTTTTTTATAAGTCCCCTAAAGGTACTGAAAGTCTGTAATGACCCTCTCTCTGTAATGAGCCTCAGCCTCTTCTCCAGGCTGAACAACCTCAGCAGAGGTCCAGGTGGTTGAAATCTTTCATCAGAACGAGAGCTTGTAAGTATGATGCTTCCTGTATCTGAAGCAAGAAGGCATTGTTGGGATGCTCCCCCTGATCAGGTGGGCTATAGCAGATCCCAGTCTTCAGGTAAGCCCTGGAAAAATTTGCACGGGGATATTTGGGATTACAATGTCAGGATAGAGGAATGTAAGAGGAATGAATTGGGAATTCATCCATTTTTTGTGGTTGAAGGCAAAATATCAACCGGTCTGTATAGTTTGATCAATAATGGCAGAAATTATTAGCCTGGTGGGAGACTCTTTACCTGCTTCTAGGGGAAAGAAAAAAAAAAAAAAAAAAAAAAAAAAAAGAAAAGAAAAAAAAAAAGATGATTTTGGGCACCAGACTCTTTCATGGCAAGTTTTTCTGTGTCCATATATCTCAGTCACACTGTGGAGCAGCATTTAGCACAACAATATGATCACAGGCAAACATCACACACATGCATGAAGTTAGAACCTGGAATATAAGGGAATGCCAAAATAAAATGCAGACTAGAAATATCCAGAATGTATATATTTCCCTTCTTCCCTCTTCAGGGAACAGTCCACTAACTGTAAATGCTGACTTGAGGAGAGTTTGTATTAGATAAATGGTTCCACAAAATTTGCAAGCTAAACTGGAAGTACTTGTGTCAGTGTTTGACAAAGCATAAACAGTGGGGTGCCCTGTAATTTTGTCACTGAGCAGATGGAAAGATGAAGGATTCTTGTGTGTTGTATTCCATATACACAGCACACTGTACATCACAGATGAACCCTCACAGCTGAAGTTTGACAGCTGCTGATGGAAAAATACTTATGATGTAAAATTCAGCCTATTGAAATGGTAGCCCTACATTACGGATTTTTTTAAAAATAAAATTGTTTTCAAACTTCCTGACTTCACAGCACTAAAGAGCATACATCTATGTTCTTGCAAAAGAAGGAAGTTGCAACAAATAATAAGCAACCCATCTTTTTTCTGTCCAATGATAAAATTTCTGTTTTTGGATAAATGAATTGATGATGGGCTTGGCATGATCTCCTTATTCTGCTACAATCTGATGGCATTCTGAACTTCATTTTAGTATCTGTTTTGACCTTCAGTTTTACATTGAAGTACAGTGTTAGTCTACATATTGAATTCCAAAAACCTGAAGTACTCTTGGGTATCTTGTTGATCTAGTTATTTCAAAGCTTCTTGATTGATAGAAGCACATTCCAGATGTAACAGAGAAAGTGTTAACTCTCAAGGCAAAACAACATTATGGCAGAAATGCCTCCAATTGATTTTGGGGCTGCTATCTTCCAGACACTTTTTCTGAGTGACTAGGTTGCTTGAGCTCTTAAATTGCTATCAGAAGTAAATATCTAAATGCTTAATTTGAATGTCTGTAACCAAAGAGCTGATGACCTTGAAAAGTATGCTTATCTTCTTAAACTCATAAGCCAATATGTAAAATGCTCCACATGCTGAAGGATAGTATTATCTTCAGTCTAGCTCTATTTTTCTCCTTCACTAACAGTTATTTGACTATTACATGGTTTAGACATCATTTATCTATTTATTCAACCACAAATGCAGTTCATATATGTGAAGTAGGAATATTTCCCTATCTGGGAAAGAAATGGAAGCAAGCATTTTACTTACTGAAGGATCTCTCTGGTAGAACAGACTTGGTGTGTCAAAGTGTTCTGATGGTAACAGCCCTTTTGAAACTTCCAAACACCAAAATATTTATCCATGTCACGTAGCAACATTGTAAAATACTCACACAAATACCCACAGACTTTCACTTTAGGAAATAAATGGCAAAAAAAAAAAAAAAATCACGTCTTGCTGGGACACTGGGAAGTATGATGGGCCTCAGCTTCCATAAATTGTAATAGAATTTGTAACTCTTCTTCTTCCTGTTCCTCTTCCTCTCCCTTCCCCTTCCCATCTTCTCTCTTTCATTTTTTTTCTTAAGAACTGTAACACAAAGCCCTTAATTCCCCTTCATTCTCCCATTCCCAGCCTAGCACTGAAACCTAATAAGCTATGGATATAATTCCCATTTTTATGTTAATTCTAATGTAGGCTTGACATCATGCTTGGCTTTGAACCAGAAGGATCAAAGCACATGTCATTTGAACTCCACATGTTATTGCTGCTGATGGCTGCTTGTGGCTGCTCACAGTGAAGGCTATAAGAAGAGAGGAAGTTTAGAATACTGTTTCCCAAAATACTTTCCAAGTTTCCAGCCATACTGATCCAGGAAGTTTTTTAGACAGGAAGCAGTTTCTTTATATTTATCAGCCCTCTTTTTTTTTTTTCTTCTGGACCTTCTCTGTTCTCCTCTCCATACCATGACAGTTTATTGGATTTGCAACATCCTGTGGCAAGGAGTTTCACAGGCCAATTACTTGCTTTAAGAACAACCACATTCTTCTGCTTCTTCAGAGTTCCCCTCAGTTTGAAACTGTTTGAAACTTGCTTTCTCCTTAGGTTCTGTGTAGGTCTTTTGTTTAAAGAGACAGTAGAAGTCATTCCTTCTCTCATCATTCCCAATTCTAAGGTGCTCGAGCAAGGTGTCTGTTTCCCTGACTGGAAAGTTCCATTTATTAACAGTTTCTTGTAGCCAAACTGTCACATTCCTATCATTCTTGATGACCTACTTTCATGGCATCTCACTTACCTTGATGAGCTGCACAGACCTTTTGCATAGTGCAAAATGAGTCTAAATTATATATTTATGTGAATGTGCACCTATTCATGACAGACACTGTCTGCATACACAGCCCACAAAATCTACTGTTCTCTTAGATTACTCCTTCAGACTATTGCTGTTAGTGGATTAATAAACTTTATTCCATTGCTATAAGATCTTTCCAAAGATCCTCTGTAATTAGGATGCGTTTTTTGATTTTATGTAACATATGGTAACTTCCTGTAGCTGAGGATATATTACTTTTAAATATTTTTTATTCACCTTTTCCCCCAAGCATAGTGTGAATGGCAAGGCTTTTCACAGAAAAAAATGGGTGGCTTTTCAGTATTGCAGCCCACCTGTCTGCAGAGATGAGTTTGAATCCAATTGTAGTTGTGATCGCAGATGGATTAAAAACAACAGTCCCTTCTCCTGATTCTTCTGGAGAGCATTTATTAAATATCTCAATGCTGAAATCATCCTTTTGATATCCCTCCTTATGCCTGCAGTTCTTGGTTTTAAGTGAGGATCCTAAATATATTTAGTTGGCTACTGGAGTGATCAGTATTTTTTTTTCTATGCAAAGCTTTTAACTGTGCTTTTCCCTCCTTTCCTCTGCATATGTCTGTGTGTATGATTACAGCATTACATGTCAGCTAGTACAGCAGGCTGCATGTTGGAATATGTTTCAAACAGCAAATAAGCTATAGCCTTGAAAGGATTCTGGTTGTACTGTCATGTCAACCTTGCTCCAGTGACCTTTGATTCCACGGCAAGTACTAAGGGTAAAAAAAAAAAATAGCACTGAACAAGTCTCTTTGTAGCAAAAGATGCATTGTATTTGTCAGCACTTGTTTTCACTGTGGAAGCATGGTTTACTGCATTGCTGACAGTGGAGTTCATACCAGTCTCTCCCAGTTGAAGCATAACGGCCTGGGATCTCTGTGTTTCACCTTTTCTGGTTTGGTAATGAAAGCTTTGTATTTGGTCCTTGTTCTTCCTTGGGTCTTGAGGTTTATGGACATGGAGAATAGCAAGGTAGTGTAATAGCTGCAGACTGTACAGGGGTGAGGGTTTTTATGAGATGGTAATTCCACACTCTGTCATAATGTGTAGGTATTAAAAATCCAGAGCTTTTTTTTCTCTTGGCCTGGGGTAGGAAAGGACATCACTAGTATTGTACATGAAGGCTCTGGTTCTGGGAGCTGATGACTCTGTAGATAATCAGAGATGTGTGGAAATGCTCCAGTATTTCCCTACTCTCTCTTGGAAGTCTTGGGTGGTCAGTGGGCTCCCAGCTGCCTGGGAATGCCTGGATCGAGCAGCGCTGCTAACAAGAGCTTGGAAAGGCATGTGTTGGAGGACTTACCTTAAATATGCCTCATCTGGGTTAATTCAAGTACATCAGATACCATCGTGAGCATATATCTAATGTAGACACAGGAGAAGCTCTGCAGCCACCAGAAAAGCTGTCCTGACATTTGATGACAGTATTTTCTCCTCCTACCAACTGCTAATACTGCAATGCTCAGAATCACAGCAAGGAGAGGCTAGCGTAACCACTGCTCCTGTGTGTTTATCATTCTTGAGTCTAGAGGACAGGTGGCAGAAACATCAAACAGGACCAGTCTTGGAGCTGCGGAATTCTCTGTTCAGGGTAAACTATTGCCAAAGTCTCCTGATATCTTCCAGTTAGTCCATTCTTAAGTCTGAATTACACTATTTCTGATTCCGTTTTGGCAGTAATTACGTATTAAGTCATATTTACATTCAATATAGTCCATACAGGATATACCGTGAAAAAGATGGAAAAAGAAAATTTGATAGTCATCTTTCCTCTAGGTTAGAGACCCCACTGTGATGCTTCCATGACACAATTAAGATACTTGAGAAACCACTGAATACTGCACATTTGTAAAACAATTGATTTGGTAGTAATTCAGATGTGAATCTATGAATACAAAGGACCAATGTGCCTAAATATCTATTTGCCACAAGAAAAAACTGCAGGTTTTTGGCATGGTATAGGAAACAGTCGTTTTATACCCCAAATGAAAATGGTTGCCCTTTCTTCATGGCTCTGAGGGATTCCACTCCCCCTACCTTAAAATGCTTAGAGAATAGCAGGATATAATCCCTCTTGATTGTTCTGGATTTGATATTTGGGTATTTAGAACTATATATGATACTTTCTGCCCTACCTATACCACGGTGTAGTATCAAATTTTTGGGTGTGGCTCTCCCCTCAGAGGATCTTTCAAACCCTGAGTTTTCTGTTGCTTAGATAAGGCAACAGATGTGGCTGTGCCTTGTAAAGAGAGGCTTGTGGAGGACTGCTTTTTATGCTCCTGCTGTACCTTCCATTCAGGAAACAAGAGGGACAGAGTGTGACTGGAGAACGGGCTTACTGGACTTAAAAAATAGATGACATTTCCCAAAAGAAAAAGAAGTGCTTGCTTGAGCTGTAGCTGTCTGAGCAGCCCTGACCATCATTTGCAGTACTTTTGAGCAAAGGAGAAGGTGATATTCATACAAGTAACGAATGCAGGGTGAATGCAGCTGTGTTGCCTACAGAGTAAGCTTTCCTCATGTAAATCTAGATGAATTCAAGGAGTGAGAGCAACAGTCTTACACAACTCTTCCCTTGTCCTTTTCACTAGATAGACATACATAAAAATATATTTTTTTACTTCAGTACTGTATTGTTACCTTTTAATTTGTGTTGTATTTCTCTGAGTTGAGGTTAATATAGAGTTCTCTGCTCTTGAAATCTTGTTTTTATTATTTTTATCCCTAACTGAGGATGCAAAATATCAAATTAGGCAACAGTTTAAAGTCTTTCGTAGAAAAGTTTTCAGAAACCATTTTCTTCTGGTTCAAAAGTGTTTCATGCCCTTCAATTTTCTTTTGACTCTCCTAAAGTAAAAAGTACAGAAATTACATCAATTATTTTTCTTGCTCAATTATCTCCTGATCCCTTGAGCTTTTCTGAGTAATTCTATAGACTGAGGTAACTCCATACTATGCTGGAAAGTGCATGGATCAATAGGAGGCATGGCCTATATATTAAAAAGGGTGAAAGAAAGAGCTACTGATGGAAGACTGAAAATAGAACTAGCACATCTTGTTCAATCAAGGCTACAAGGTGACTTACAAGAGGTCTTTGCTCCCTGAGTGTTCAACAGCACTGTGGGGCTTTTGTCTCTTGAAGCAAATTACTATAAAATTCATCAAGAAAATTTACCTACCTTCCTTTAGGAACATTTGTACTGAGATCTGTATATTCAAAATGGGTTGTGCAGTTCCCACAGTGATGGAGACTGAACAAGACACCAGGATATGAAAGAGGCACCAGGAGCAAAGCTGAAGTACAGACTTCAGTAATGTTAGATAGCTGGAGTGGTTTTAGACTTGTTAACAAATGATTAAGCCTAACTGGGGAACTGTCTCACAAATCTGTTTCTGTCCATGTAAAAAGAAAGGGCAGACTTTGTTTTGAGGGTGGGACCCATAGGGGTCTTCAGGACCCAGAATCACAAATGTTGGAGTGAAAGAGAAGGCTTACCTACAAGGCAGGAACACGTGCAACAGAAATGATACATGTCTCAATTTGGGAATAGATGTTTCTTTCTCTTTCCAGATATTTTAAGGAAATGGATTTTCTTAGTCCTGAGAGATGTTTTTTTTCTTGATGTCAGATTAGATTTACGGCTCGCAGTCTTTGAGGCAGTTTTTTTTTTGTTGAGGTGTTCGAAGGCCTGAGTTGCAAACTGCATAATGAGATTCTTGAAAAGAATTTGCAGGCAGTGGAAAAAGTGTGAAGTCACCTTCACAGAGGGGAAGATAATGATGTGGAGTTCAGAGTTGTGTTAATCAACACTAAAGACTAAACCAGAGCGTGCTGTACATGAAAAGAGACAATAGCCACAGGGCAAATATGGGAGCTGTGTTTCCTGAACCCAGAGGCATAGGGATTCACATTCTGACACTCTTTAGCTACATGCTTGTGAAGGCATCTTATTTATGGAACTTGATGCGGAGCAAAGGTTTCATACTGAGTCTGTGTTTTGCCAGGACAAAGATTTTCAGGTTTGCAGGTGAGAGATAACCATCACATAATAACCAAACTATGACAGCTTTGAAAAGAACCTCACACTTCTTACCTTATTATCATACTTGAGCCATGAACAACAGTTCAGCAGACCTTTCCTGTAGGTTATTTCTTTTGTTTTATTTTTATCCTCTACTTTAAAAAATATTTTTGACTTTGCATTTGCATCTCTAGTCTGTTAGAATGTGAAACAACATAATACATTTACAACTGCCTTGCCATTGATTCTTCTTAGTACTTAGTTTCAAATAAACTCATATGTCTTAGACCGAAGGTGACTTCAGTTATTTTCTTCTTATATCAGTTTTGGCATCTCAGAACTCTTAAAAGCTTTGAACTTACTCTAGTAGTGCTTCTTTTCTTATTTTTGGGTACTTTTATTAATTTTTTGCAGCTTTCTGAGAATAGTCCACTAAATGGCATTGACAAAGAATTCTCAATGATGTAATGTGATGTCAAATCTATTAAAAAGCCTGTGGTGGTTACAAAACAAGTGATTTGAGAAGTCACATCTCTGAAGCGATTTTTTTTTTTTTTTTTTTTTTTTTTTTTTTTTTTTTTTTTTTTTTTTTTAAATTAGGGGAAGGTAATGGCTTTTGATAGTTTCTGTTCTTAAAGTCCTGGAGGCACACTTCGACATTTAGTCTCTCATTTTTTCTTCCAGATAGATTGGTCTGTTCCATCAGTGCTGCATCCTAGATGGAACTCCCACATAGAACTGAAATAACCCAGGCTGCAGAGAGAGG
The DNA here is from genome assembly GCF_029207755.1 of Chamaea fasciata. Classification (NCBI taxonomy): domain Eukaryota; kingdom Metazoa; phylum Chordata; class Aves; order Passeriformes; family Sylviidae; genus Chamaea; species Chamaea fasciata. The sequence continues at coordinate 51,474,560 of NW_027094089.1, read as the reverse complement.
AGAGAGAGCTACTCTGGCTAGCAGATACAATGCTTGTGTGTGTTTGTGAGTGTGTCTGTTTTGTTTCTGTCTGTGGGTGTATGAAGAAACCACTGAGAGAAATCCAAATGCAATCCAAATTTAAAGAGCTTTTCCTGGGCACAATGTGTCTCCAATCACTGGTATTGCTTCACTATGGAAGTTCCACACCTTCTTATGGAAACCCTGTCTCCTCTACTCACAGCCCGCTTACTGGCCCTCAGGCTTGAGAAAACATGACAGATCACTGACAGAAATTATGTTAGCATTTCTTAAAAGAAAACTTGATTCTATTCAAGAAGATGGGACTTACAGGCTCCTAACTTGAGTAAAAGCGCATTCCAAAGAATGTTTTTTTTCTGGTATAGTATCATCCTACTAAAATCACTGTAGCTACCAATAAGCACCACAGCACCAGTGTATTTCTATGCTGCTCTTACCAAGCATCCACATTTCTTGAAGTATATTAAGAAAATAAGTGAAGGTGAGGTAATTATTTCTAAGGAGTTTCTTTCTTTCCTGTTATGTAAGTATTTTTACCAGCTAAGCTCTAATAGAGCTGTTTAAACTTCTCTTGCTGCTATGTAGAAGTTCCCAATGACATCTCATCATAAGAACTCAACTGCATGGAAAAACTCATAAAGATTCTTTCAGATTTGACTGAGTCTCTTCAGAACTTTCCTGTGTCAGGATGTTGTATTTCAGTGATGGTTTAGCTTATGGCTCTTCCCAATGCCCTTATGCAGTGTTATTTCTTCCTGCCAATTCATTCGTCTGTTTCAGGGAGACATGCTTTCTTAGAAAATCTGCAGAGGGCCAGGGGAACAGTTTGCAGTCTCCCACCTAAGTTCATGAGGAAGCAACTGAGGCAGCCATAATAGCTTGCTAATGTGTCTGGTCTTCTGGTTTATTTTGTGTTAGTTAGTATGTTTTTTGTGTTCTAGTTTTTCTTTTTTTTTTTTTTTTTAAATTTAAAAATGTTTTTTTGCTCTTAGTACTTCTCAAAAAATTCATCTGGCTTTGGTGCTAACACATTATTTTAAGGTATCTCATAAGAAACCACAGAGTATTTTGTTGGAAAAGACCTTTAAAACGTAGTCTGCGTCCTCCTCCACCCCTGCCCCAGGTATAACATGAGTAATCTGGAATTTAGAAGTCCATATAAGAGCAGCATTTAATGCCCCTCCATGGCAGCAGAGATAGGAGGCGTGATTCCCACCAGAGAGGTCATGTTCTTCTGACTTCCATGGTCTCACAGCTGTCTTTAGATAGGTTTGTGCTGGCTGCCAATTAGGAAACATTCTATGTATATGTACTAAATGTGTCACCAGATTTACTGTTATATGGTGTTGATCCAGTCTCTGTTAGCCTTTCTTTAAAGCAACAGTAAGATTCCAGTCAGCAGGATGATCTTACAGACTGATGTTTCTGGGCTTTCTGAATAGACTCATCATCCTTGTCAGTCAGGAACTGTAGAGAGGACCATCATTTTCCAAGGCAACAGAGAAGGTCTGGAATCTGTCACTACGATGAATTTAGGAAATCTGTTACAGCAGCAAAGATTTACACAGTTAGGTTTTTTGCGTGTTTTTTTTTTTTCTTTTGGTTGTTTTTTTAGGTTGAAGGATTTTTTGTGGGTTTTTTTTTTGGTTTTTTTTTTTTTTTTTTTAGCTGCTCTTTCTATGCTGAAGTGAATAATTCCTCTGAAACAGGAAAGCAGGACTGGAACAACCATAAATCACAGGCAAATAAATATTGTGGCAAGCAGATCTGCTTTAAAGGGTTTTTTTTTTTTTTCTGCTGGAACTACAAGCTGCATGTGACTAATGCCAGAATGCTGCAGTGCGGGTGGGCTCCGGTGAACAAGATGCCTATGTTCATTCCTCCATCAGTAGATATCAGGCAAGCAAGTCCAGAGGAGAATTCGTCTCCTAAAGGTGCTTTCACTTGGCCTGAAGAATCTCATCCTGTGAGAGGGTCTGTGACTAGCTGGAGCAGACCTCCATGGACTAGAAAGGGAACCTGTAGTGGTTTTGAAAACAAAACAAATGAGAGGCTCCAAGTCAGAGATACAATTTAATAGAAAAAAAAAAAAGGAAAGAAAGTAAAATAAAATAGATGCAATAATACAAAAGACCACTGACAGAGTCAGAATACAACCTGAGCGGAGTGATGGAAGCAGTCCAGATGAGGTGGTCTTCCTGAAGCAGTGATCCTGTAGGAAGGTCTTGTAGCTCGGGTCCTCTGGGAATCCAGTGGGTAAGCACCCCTCTCGTGTTCAGAGTCTCAGCTTATATCCAGGTTGGAATGCTTGGTTCCTCCCTCTGGGCGGAGCATCTCACAATGGGATGGTGAGTCATGTGATAAGGCCTGATGGGCCCATTAACAGGAGATAGTCCAGGAGGGGGTTATCTGTGAGTCGTGTGGCAAAGGTGCTGATGGGCCCATTAACAGAAGATAATCCAGAGTGGAGGAGGCAGGGAGCACTGCCTCACCTGGTTTCAACAGTTCATGAAGATGGTGATAGAATATACTTCAACCCAGGACAGAACCTGTTCAGGGATTATTTGCAGCTACATCCTAGCTGGGTCGTAGTTGGTCAGGAGGACAAGGCAAGTATTTGCCAGGGATTATTGATCAAAACTGGAACAGAAGCTGCTGCATTTATGTGATACAGCAAGCTGTTCCTGCGTTATGGTTGTGGGTTTGCATGGAATGTTCCCCTGAAGAAGGGACTGCACCCTTCCAGGTGTAGACTTGGCTGAAAATTGCCCGAATCCAAAGGCTTTACAATGCAAACAATAAAGATCTACAAAATTCCTGGGAAGGAGAAATGGGAGTACCTCTCAAAGGTGCATATCGCAGCTCTGGAAGAGAGGCAGTGACAGAAACTTACATTATCTTAATTGCTGTAAATCTTCTTAATCTTAAAATGTCTCTTAATCCCTCACCAAGTAATAAAAGGCATCACCTTGCCTTTTAGGGAAAAGATTTGTGTAGTAGTTCAAAAGAACAGTGCATGGATTGCTATTTTCATGTAGTGCATCTGGAAACGTATTTACACAATGTGCCTGAAAGCAAGGCAGAGTGCCTTTAACTAGGGTTACACACACTTAGCAGCATAAGTAGAAGACTGTGGCCCTCCAGGTACCTTGAAGTATTAATGATCCCTCCAAAAGCAGAGTCAGATTTGCACTCTTCAGCTGGCAGCTCAGTCTGGTACCCCAGAATCACTCCTCATTATGTCTGCATCATTTTCATTTCTCTTCCTCTGCAAGCTGCCTGAATCCAGTGGGAGCACAGTGGCTGAATATTCTGTTAGTGCTGGGTGCGTGCTGAAGACTGATGATTGCTTTTGTTCCCAGCTTTTTGCTTTTTCCTCTTGCTGCCTTGTAGCAGGATTTAACTGGTAGGAGGTAGGTAAAAGGAGTCTCAGGAATCTGCCTGCTGTGTGTGTTGGTCTCAGGAAGAAGGATACTTCGTCCAGGCCCCTCTTTGCACAGCTGTGGATCTTGAAGACTCACAACCTAGTGCTCTTCTACAGTGGATACAGGCATCAGTGTGAAATGGGGAAGGGAGAGTGTTCCTTCACAGTACCCGTTTATTAAAATATTTGTGTGAAGCATGTGTGAGCGAAAGCCTAAGTTCTATCTGCGGAGGGATCTGAGCCAGCAACATGATAAGCTGCATTTGTCTGATGGTGTGCCCCCAGCCCAAGGCATGTTTTTGTGTCAGGCTGACCCAGACACATCAACACTGACCTTTGGCATGAGCATCATTAGGTAGATGTTTCCTTGTATGACAACTTTGTAATTACAGGTGTGCTACTTAAACACATATCCACCCTGAAGTAAAACCTAGTATAACAAAACTGGTATATAAATTATATTTTAAAATTCTGTTCTTTGATCCAGTTGTCTGTTTTCATCTTCAACAGGACTTGCTTATGTGAACTCACTACATTTCCAGACAATCTGTTTCCAATCAATGCAGTTACTAATTTTATGAGTGACTGAGGCAATAGCTTGCCCTAATGGTCTGTGTGTCTTCAAAAGCAGTGGCAAAAGTGCTTCACCATGGTTTCAGTTGCAGAACGATGCAGTCAGATGAAAATGAAACCCATGCAGAATGTGAATGGGCTTAGGTATGGAACTGAAACTAGGTTTTTTTTTTCTTCTGCAAAGCCTTACCCTGCCCAGGCCAGAGGTAGCTGATAACCTTCCCACAGCTTCTGTCATTGCACATTTGTGTTGTGTGTTTGCATCAATCACCTCATCATGTACCACCATCTTGTAGTTCTCAGCATGAAATGGTGTCATCTTATGATATTTATAGTTATTTGGCATACACTCATGTATCAGAAACTAATTGTTAGTGCTGTCTTGAAGGCTTCGTGAAAGGTCACAGAGCAGAAAGAGCATGAGTCCATCAGAAAATATTAGGAGAATGTATTTCAACTAGGAAGTGTGCATTTTTTATTTTGCAGCAGCAGCGGAGGAGTTTTGCAGGCCAATGAATGAACTGAAGTGAATATCTCACTCGTCAGAGATATTAACTATACTAAATTGAAAGTGCATTGCACAATATGAGAAGAAGAATACTAACTCTGATGCATACAAATCAGATACAACTGACAGGCCATCAAGAATGTTTGACATCTTTCAGAAACTGATTATAAAATGCAGTACCTGCTTCAACCTGGAAAAACACCTACAGGATCATTTTCAATAACACATATATATTAGCCCAGTGGTGGTTTTTCATGCCATGGAAATTGTGGTTGGCAATTAAAATAACCTCAGAAACAAATAACAAGCAAAGTGCTAGATCCTGTTATTGGGTCACAACAACCCCATGCAGTGCTACAGACTGGGGCAGAGTGTCTGGAAAGCTGCCCAGCAGAGAAGGACCTGGGACTGCTGACTGATAGCAGCTGAACACAAGCCTGGAGTGTGCCTAAAGGGGCCAAGAAAGCCAGTGGCACCTGGCCTGTATCAGCAATGGTGTGGCCAGTAGGAGTAGGGCAGGGATTGTCCCTCTGTACTTGGCAGTGGTGAGGCCACACCTTGAGTCCTGTGTCTGGTTCTAGATTCCTCGCTACAGGAAGGACATTGAGGTGCTGGAGCATGTCTGGAGAATGGCAAGGGAGCTGGTGGGGGGTCTGAAGTCCTAAGAGAAGCAGCTGAGGAAGCCGGGAGTGTTTAGTCTGGAGAAAAGGAGGCTCAGGGGTGGCCTTATCACTCTCTACAACTGCCTGAAAAGAGGTTTTAGCCAGGTGGGTGTTGGCCTCTTGTCCCAGGTAACAAGGGACAGGACAAGAGGAAATGGCCTGAAATTGTACCAGTGGAGGTTTAGCTTGGATATGTGGAAAACCTTTGCCAGCAGAAGGGCTCTCAAGCATTGGAACAGACTGTAACAATGAAGTGGTAGAGTCAGCATCTCTAGAGGTGTTGAAAATACGTGTAGATGTGGCACTTAGGGACGTGGTTGGTGGTGGACTTCATGGTGTTAGGTTGGAGTTGATGACCTTAAAGGTGTTTTCCAACCTACATGATCCTATGATTCCATGAAAAATAACAGAGCTTCAAGAGTCCATGATATTGGACTGCAGGTCTAAATCAGATCAGTTGATTGTCACCCAAAGTGATGTCTCCACATAAATTTCATAGGGAACTTTATTGTTTTAGTTAAAGTTGTACTAAAAGGACAAGACACCAGTGCGAAGAAATAAATAATATACTAAGTGAAGAATTCACTAACAAACATGAATTGCTAGTTGTAAGCCAGAAGGAGACCATAGGAAAGGGATTTTCCCACTTGTTGCAAAAATGTGGAGGTACCGGGAGGTTGATGTTTGTTTGTGTGCAAGTACTGTACTGTCCTATGTAGCTAGAGAGGAACTGTCACTGTGCAGAGATATAGACTTCTCAGAGATAAAAGCATGGAGAGTAAGATTCTAGCTAAAAAATTATTTTAATGAGGCTGATAGGCTCTTGCTATAAAAACATATTTTCCATTATCTGCCAAAGAAGACTATTCAGAAGCTTGTAAGGTAAGAAAAACACTTTTCTTTTAAAGTGGCTATCTACCTTGTTCACTTTTTGGCTTCAATTCGCATCTGCAGAGGGACACGTAGGTCTTGCACAAGTTGCAACCTATTACTACCTTGAATAATATGGAAAAAATAATATCTAGAAAATTCAAAGTGTCTCTATTTGGCTTTGTACCAAGCTGGCAAAAGGCTCTTCAACATCAGCTCTTTGAGTCTGCCTTGGTGTCTGCAAGGGAAGTGACACATTACCATAGTGGTGACTTTTCAAAATAATTGGTGCTCTAAATACCTCCAAATACCCTTTAGTAACTCATGTATCTTTAGAGAGAATTTGCTTAGCTTATTCTCTGATGGGAAACAGTTTTGTTTGGCAATACAGTTTGTCTGGGTTGGGTACAGAGGGAGAGAGAAAGACTGAAGTAAAATGCCAGAGACAGAGAAAGGTGAGTCTGGGGAAGGGGAATGGATAAAGCAAAAGTCCCTAGCAGCAGAACATTTTTAAGTAGCACTGATCTATGAATATGAGAACTGAAGCTTTGAGTGCTCCTTTTCTACTTCCTCCTCAAATTCAGCAGTGCTCTTGCAAATTGATTTGCAAGTTTACATTTTCTGAATGAAGGCTGGATTGATGTAAGTCAGCTGTTGAGGGGTTAGCTCATGGTTGGTGGTGCCTCTGTTATAGAGATCTGGCAGTTAAGAATTTACTCTTTTTCAGATACAGGGTATGTTTGGGCACGTACTCTTCACCATTTTCCTTGCAAAATTAACTTCAGTCATTTTCAGATGTAATTCAAAACACTTTTGAGGTCTCACAGGGGTCTTACTTACTTATGAGGTCTTACTTACTGAGGTCTCACAGAGTCACACAATATCTGAGGTTGTTGCTCATCTACAAGGGCTATCTAGTCTAACCTCATCCTCAGACAGGGTTACCTAGAGCAGGTTGCTCAAGACTGTGGCTTACAAATTTTTAAATATCTCCACACATGGAGACTCCACAGTGACTTTCTGCAACTCAATTTTTTTCTAATGTTTATGTTGTATTCCCTGTACTTGAGTTTGTAGGCATTATGTCTTCCCCTGTTACTGGGTACCTGTCATGCTCCCTGGTATTCATTCTGTTTCGCTGGGTATTTACATATACTACTGGAATCCCTTTAACCTTCTCTTCTCCAGGGTAAGCTGTCCCTGCTCTCTCAGGCTCTTCTTGTATCAAAGATTCTTGAGTATCCCAAATGTCTTCATGGCTGTGCCACTTCTTTGCTGTCTCACTCCAGTAGCTCCATCTCTCTTTTATATCTTGAAGCCCAGAGCTGGGCACATCACCGCAAATTTCAAATTGCAAAATCCTTCAACCTCTTGACAACAGAGTTCCTAAAGCAGCCCAGAGGACTGTTAACCTTGTCTGCTGCAAGGACATGTTTTGAGCTCATGGTCAGCTTGTTGTCCACCACTACTCCAAAGCTTTTTAGTGTAAAACTGCTTTCCAGACAGATTAATTGCTTTACTGCTATTTTACTGGGGAATGTCTCCCCCATGTACCTGAACGACCACATTACTCTTCTTCAGATGCATAATGACAATTTAACCCAGCAAAACTCACGCAAATGCATATGTCATGTTTTAACCCCAGCCAGCAACCAAGCACCATGCAACTGCTCACTCACTGCACCCACCAGCTAGAAAACTTGTGGGTTTGAGATAAAGGCAGTTTAACAGGGAAAGCAAAAGTCATATATGCAAGCAATGCAAAACAAGGAATAAATTCACTGATTCCCATGGACAGGCAGGTGTTTTGCATTTCCAGGACAGCAGGGCCCCCTTGCACCTCACAGTGACTTGGGAATACAAATGATATCACTCAAACATTTCCTCCTTCCTCCTCCATGCACTCAGTTTTTAATGCTGTTTGGAATATTCCTTTGGCCAGTTTGGGTCACCTGTCCTAGCCATGTCCCCTCCCAATTTTTCATTCACCCCCAGCTTCCTGCCCAGTGTGGTAGTACAACAAGCAGAAAAGGCCTTGTCTCTGTGTAAGCCCTGCTCAGCAGTAATGAAAATGTATCTGTCATCACTGTACTCAGCACAAATCCAAAATGCAATCCATACGTAGTTCTCTGTGGAGAAAATTAACTCTAGCTTGGCCAAAACCAGCACATCATATCCAAGTGCACCCATAGTATTTGGCTTAACACGTGATTGTTTAGCTATTTAGCCTGTATGGATTAAGGGAATTACTATTACTTTGAAATAACTGCCATGCCACTTGTTTTCACACCACTTCTAGGATGGTTTTCCATATGGAAGTTTTTATCCTTTGGGGGCAGGGCTGTTCGAGCCAGAAAAGTGACAGTTGGCACATGTTGCCCTGGAGCTTTAGACATTTCTGCTTCCTTTCTGCAGCCTTGTCTAAAGATGTTAGAAATAATGTTGATTGAAACTCCTTACTGATTAGTGAATACTGTGGCAGTCTCTGACTTCTCTTTGTGTCCAGGTATATATCATGATTGGGGTATGAGAGACAAAAAGACAAATAAAGACAATCACTCCCAGGTTTATTATATGAACAGATTCAGTAAGTGTGTCCTTCCTCTGTCTCCTTGGAGGCTTCAGAAGTGTGCTTAAGGACAGAACAACTGCTCTTTCCTTCTGCTTGTGCCCATAACTGAGGCACCTCAGTTGCACACAGATGAATTCTCTGGAATCACTGCTGCTGAACTGCTAAAACCAGAAGCTGTTATCCAGGGAATGTTAACAGCAAAGTCTACAGTTTAGGATGAAGAACAAAGGAGATGGAAAAAAAATCTTTTCTAAAAGTAACACAAGAGTCCTTAGTTAAAATGTAGTGTTAAATTTTGGTTCTCATAATACCCTTCCTTCCAATCAGTTAAGACTGGTACCACAGTGTAGCATTTTAAACACTTAGAAGGTGACTTTGAAATCAGAGGTGAATTAAGAGAATCTGTGAGGATCCTGAAACTCCATTCTTTTTCTTCTAAGTGTCCTGTATGCTGAATGGCTGCAGAACAAAATGCCTTATGTATTTAAAAGCTTGGTCTTGTCTGAGAAATAAGAGAAAGTTATGCAATTTCACTTCTTATGTGATGAGCTAAGCTGACATTATAGCTTAATGATAGCTTAGAAGTAGTGAATTCTATTTCCTAAGTAACTGGAGTATTATGCTGTCTGGGTAGCTCTAACTGGAGAGAAGCTAAAAAGAGATAAACTTGATAGATTATTGAACCCAAATTAGTTTGATTATTGGTGGAGAAATATTTTGAGGGGGATCAGAATTTAAAGGTGTTAGTGAGATTTGTAATCACTGATATCTGCTAGATAAGGCTGCTTAGAGAGGTTCCTGCAGTAGTGATGTGTGACTCAACTACGCTGTATTTCATTTTTGCTTGCTATGGAATTTTAGCTTACTTGAAATTTCAGTTAGCCTTCCTTGCACTACAGGAAAGAAATTACCAGATGGTCTGGGTAAATTTTCCATCTATATGCAAGAGTTTCTGTACTACTCTGATCCTGCAATGAAGGATGCAAAATGGTAGTAGAGGAAGGCTGAGAGTAGACAGGGACCATGAATATTCCAGGTGGTGTTTTTCTGGGATCCCTAGGTGTCTTTTTGTTTTAAGCCACAGATTTCCTAACACTGGAAGTGTCAAGAGGTTTGTGGTTAGGCAGCTGAATAGAGAAAGTAATTTACTGTTGTTATATCCCACCTGGCAAAAAAAAAAAAAAAAAAAGGCGCCAGTGTATTACAACCAGGTCTTGTAAGACAAAATTACCAGTTTCCCCATGCTTCTCTATGGGAGATGTGAAGGGGGCATTTCTCTGTCACATTTTGGAAGATTGGAGGGTTGTTTTTGATTCAGGGTTGCTTTCAGCTTAGGGTTCTGGGAAAATATTTAACCTGGAAAAGAAATGTGGAGAGAAAAGGGATCTGCTTACTTCTTTAAAAATTCCTTGGTGGTTATTACAAGCAATAGTTTTTCTGATAAGTGCCATCACTACGACAGTTCAGGAGGAATCATTCTGACATGTTGCAGATGTCTTTTCCCTTAAGGATCAAGGTATCACAATCACTGTCCCAAGAACTGATGTGGAAAGCAAGAGCAATCACAGTCCTCCTGCAGTGTTGACATACTGAATAGTAATTTATAAGGGTAATTTATAAGGGGTTGTGAAAACCTCTTTCCTTCACCTAACCTTTGATAAAGCCAACAGACAATTACTTGGCAGGTCTTTGATAGTGTCTCCTTCCAGCCCAAGCCTTTTTAAAGGCCAGGAGTCTTTGTTTTATGCAAAACAAGAGGTGTTGAATATGTATACTTGTGACTATGTGTAAGAACAAGACTGTCTCAGATTAATTCAGTTAAATCTCATCCAGCAATGAGCCAATGTGGAGGTGTCCTGACTCAGCATCTAAGGACCTACAGTGTTTTTCCAGGATGAAGGAACCTCTTTTAGTAAAAGATGCAGAGTATTTTCCTGCTCCAGGCAAGGCCCAACACTGCTTCCAAAGGGTATGTGTCTTCTCTTCATCCATGTAACCAGGCTTGATACTGCTGCTGTTCTACAGTGCCCTGATGATGCTGTATCATAGTACATGCTCTTCCCCTTTCCTCTGCAACTGTTTTTCTCCCTGGCTGGATGATTGATGGTCATTTGCTAGTAAAAATGTCTCTGAAATACAGGATAAATGGGTTTATGCAGCACTTTGGGGATAAAGGGGCATGCAGGAAACCTTCTCCTCATTTGCGTGGTTGTGCAAGGGCTTTGCACAACAACAAAAAGCTGCCTCAGGAGCACATAGGGTGTGAAAATTTGGGAACAATGTGTAGTCAGCAGTGGAACAAGTCAAAGCCATCATCCCACCTACGTACTAAGCATTACAGAGGATGGTGTCTAAGAATTGATAAGAGACAGGCAGCAATGCTGCTTCTTTCTGATCCACAGGAAGAGCCTAGAATTCATCAACTCCCAACTGTTTGCTAATGCCATGTGGTCCTATCTGTCATGGGATGTGTAATTTCTGACAACAATTAAGACTGTGATTACTCATCCCTGCAAAATTTCAAATTCCTTTCCCAGTACTGGTGTCATTTTGTTCTGGATGTATTACCTGCCTATTACATTAAAGACCCTTCAAAATCAATCTTCAGTCACTTGGCTGAGTTGATAAAGTGAAAACATAATGTGGATGGCAGCTTGTCCTTTTCAGGACTGGAAACAAACTGTGCTGCCATCATGCAAATCTACAAATAGAGTCTCTTTCTTTTGCTGCTGGGCTTCTCCTGCCAGTGGCAGGTAACATACCTGACCAGGGTAAGAGCTTTGCCCATCTCCTGCCTGGGGGGAGAGTGTGCTGCCTCCTCAGTGAAAGGAGAAACCTTTCCAGATGCAGAGGGAATGACCTATGGCCCTGAGCACGGGGAAGGAGAGAGCTGGGGGTATTGACCACATTCTTACAGGGCTGATTTTCTCTTGTGCTTTCTCTAGGGGCTACCAAAGACATGGGAAAGATGCTGGGTGGGGATGAGGAGAAAGACCCAGATGCTGCTAAGAAAGAAGAGGAACGACAGGAAGCCCTTCGGCAACAAGAGGAAGAGAGGAAAGCCAAATATGCCAAGATGGAGGCTGAAAGAGAAGTCATGAGACAAGGGATTCGAGACAAGGTAGGTGACTGGCTTTCAGCAGTGACTGGTCAATTTGTAATGCCCAGTGAAGAACACCTGCTTTCAGCTGATTTGTGACTAGTTCCCTAGGCACCTGGATAGAACCAGGTAACTACTCTGCCACACAGAACTTTTTGATTTTGTGCACTCTTCCTCAAGCCCTGTTCCTGTTTAAAAACACCTCCCACAGAGCAAAACCCTGCAAAGTCGAAATAGAGGGTGAAGGTGCAGGGAGAAATTAATCTATTTTTCTCATCATCTATTAAGCACTCACATTATATTATGTGTTAGAGGCTTCCTTGTCCCTTTGGGGATGCTTTCCAAGCTTGCATTTGTGGTTTGTGAGAAGAGTTATAATTCAGTGAGTTTCTGAGAGATATGTTGCAGCTATCTTTTGTATTGATTCCAAAGCTTTCTTGTGTTGACCAGTGATATGGGGCAAATTTACTCTACTGTTAATATTTAGGCTTCTACCACTTACATGGGATTCATTGGAAAGAAAGAAAGAAATGTGAACAATGATTGGACAAGGGGTTTCTGATGTAGGCCTGTCAGGTGATTTACATCATGTGCCAAAGAAAACACCCGTGGATCAAATGAGAAAGTCTTGCTCAGTAAAAGAGGTGTTCTCCTGTGCAATTCCTACCCTGTGCTGTTCCAAGAACACATCTTGGAACAGACATAAACAAAACTGTATCTGCATTGGGCCAAACTTCTGACCCAGTTATTCTGATTCATGATGGAAGTGTGAATAAGGGTAAATTTCTCTGGTGGCACAGTGCAGCTTGCAAAGAGTTACTGAGAATTGCTCTGCAAATAAAGAAATTTGGGATTATGCTCCTAAGGAAAGTAAGGACTTAGAAGGAATTCTCTACCTTTGACACTGCCAGAGAAACGTATCCATATGGTCATTTAAAAGAGGGTACAGGCTGACAAAAAAAGCAGAACCTCTAGCTGATCAAAAATTGTTGTTTTATAATCATAGAATTGTCAAGTTTGAGTTGGAAGAACCCTAAAGATCATCTAGTTCCAATCCATCTACCATGGGCAGGGACATTTTTCACTAGATCAGGCTGCTCAGAACCCTATCCAGCCTAGCCTTCAATGCTTCCAGGAATGGGCCAGCCACAGCTTCTCTGGGCAACCTGTTTCAGGGCTTCACCACATCTGAGGAAAGAGTTTCTTCCTAATATCTAATGTAAACCCAATCCTCTTCCACCACCTGCCTGCATAAAACATTCCTCTCCCTCCTTTTAATAAGCCCCCTTAGGGTGTGGAAGTTTGCAATGAAGTCTCCCTGGAGCCTTCTCTTCTCCAGACTGAACAACCCCAGCAATAATATATTTAATGAATGTATATCTAGAGAATCTAGTATATTAATTTAAGCATATCAAAGTCTGCATAATATGTTTAATGTATATTTAGAGATAGAACTGTTTCTAGGCAATGACAAGGGTCATGAGGAAAAAAAAAAAAAAGAATAGTAAATTTCTGAGTTGCAAGCAAATGAGCTAATGCCTGGTTTTAACTGGTGATTGTCTCTTCTGGACCACTGAATTGTTCCCAGATGTAGGTAGGGATTGCCTTTTTCTTGCTTTTGGGAAAACTGCTGTAAAAGCATAAAAAAGTCTGAGATGTCCTCTGTTATAATTCCAAGGTGATCTCATTCATGAGTAGGATGCATATGTCCTGAGGTACAGGCAAAGGGGATTTCCCTGATACTGCCAACTGTCTGGACTTTGCTGAGCTGGCTGAGTGCTAAGTGGCAAAATGTCTTAGAAATGCACTGAATCCTTCGGCAATTTGGCAAGGAGTTCAATCTGCAGAAAAGGAGAACAAGAATACTTGGAGGAACATTATTTGATCTCAGTCAAGGCTCTGGACTGGCGTGGTGGAGTATCTTTGAGATTAGCATCAGGAAGTCCGTCTTTCGGCAGGGCATCTGGATTGTGAGCTCATTTTTCCTGTGGTTTTTTTTTTTTTTTCCTGGGAGTAATCCCGGATGGCAGGTGTTTGAAAGATGAAGATGTTTTCTGCAGAACCAGAGAAGATGGATAAAGCTGTAGAAAGGGGCTGTAAGGAGCACGGTTTCTTCCATTATTTATCAGGGTGGGGGGCAGTTCTGTTTTTCTGTTTGTGAAGTGTGAATGCAGAAGGGTCATTATGTGATTAAAGCTTTGGTAGGAGAAGAATGTTAACAACTTTTTCCAACAGTGAGCCTCAATGGCACAACAAGAAATGCTCAGAAGTGCTTGTGCCTTTGCAGGCAATAGAGGAATGGCAAAATCTGGGTTTGAGGCTTGTTCCTGCAGGCAGCATATCACACAGCAGGAGAATGTGCAGTCCTTGCTCTCTTTGAGTCCCATCTGTCTCTGGGTGTGTGCCACTAATTCTTCCCATATTTCTTATTGGGCCATTTAATGCTCTCAAGTGATTAGGCAGTAAGATTCTCTGCAGTATTTGGAATTGTCCAAAGGATCATAGAAGAGTTTGAGTTGGAAGGTACCTTTAAGATCATCAAGTTCCAGCCTTTCCCTCTTGTGGCCAGGGGCACCTGCCACTGGACCAGGTTGTTCAAAGCCCCATCTAACCTGACGTTGAACACTGCCGGAGATGGGGCATCCACAACTTCTCTGGAAAACCTGTGTCAGTGCCTCACCACCCTCACAGTAGAGAATTTCTACCTGTTCTGTAATATAAACCTGCTCTCTTTCTACTTAAAGCCATTTCCCCATATCTTACCATTCCAAGGCCTTGTATATGTCCCTTTCCAGCCTTGTTGTAGCCCCCTTTCAGCACAGGAAGGATGCTCTATGTGTCCCTGAAGCCTTTTTTCCAGGCTGAAGAACCCTAGCCATCCCAGCCTGTCTTGATAGGAGAGGTTCTTTAGCCCTGGTTTCTCCTCTTTGTGACTCTCTTCTGGACTCACTTCAGCAGGTCCATGTCCTTCTCACATGGGAGGCCCCAGAGCTGAAAACAGCACTCTGGGTCCCAGGAAAACCATGAAAACTATTCAGCTCCTTTTGGATATTTAAGACATGTAATTTACTGGTTTTCCACATCTCAAGGTAGATGATATTGGAATTTACATTTTTAGGAATGTATGAACATTTGGATTGCTGGCAACAGGAACAGCCCTAAGTTAATGGCTTTAGCTTTTCCTGTGAGAAAATATTCTCCTAATGAACCCTCATTTTTTTCTTTTTTCTTCTATTTTTTAAATTCTTTTTAGTTTTATTTTTTATTTTATTTTTTTATTAAATCTGATTGCTGAACTTTACTTTTAGCAGTAAATCACTCAGACAAAAATGCAGTCGGGATTTATAGCTGCAGTCCTAGATTTTTATGTCAGATAATCAAGATGCAACATCATCTAATTATTTAATTTTAATATTTCATTAGCATATTTCCTTATGTAACTGGTGTGTAGCTCCTAAAATCCTGTTTTAGGGTAGGAAGGATAGCAGAATGTGAATTGGGTCTGTTCTTCAGCAGTCTCAGAGCTTTGAAACTAAACTCCCAGCTCAGGAGTACAAACTTAAACTTGACAAAACTTTGTTGTTATAAAATAGTTTCATATTGTTAGCTAACCTGTTCAATGTTATGCTGTGTTTCATTCTTGTATAACTTCAGATACAGATATTGCCAAGGGCTTTAAAAATCCCTGTACAAAGGATTGAAATTTCACTGCCTGAAAATGTAATTTTGATAGTGCAGTTTTGCCTTGTGAGCAAGACATATACAGTACATCTGTCATTGGAGACTACTGGCACCTGAAAAAAGTGTAGAAGTTGTATTATTTTCCTGTCAAAATATGAAAGATCTCAAAGAAAATATTTTCCTCAGCAATGAATCACATTTCGTAATTCCAAAGATAAAAATCTTACTATGAACACTAAGATTCTGTCTGATTTCTTCCCTTTTAAATCATTGATATTAAACCAATAATGTGAATTTTTATCCAGCCCTTGTGATCTAATGAAGATGAGTCTACTGTTCAATACTGGTGCTTTAAAATAGATTTTCAGAGATCTATATGTATTGCGCAGAAGGAGAGGTATCGTTAACTGGAATCTTCTGCATCTACAGTGGATTTTTATTATTCAGGATAAAAAGCAAAATAAAAAAATATCCTGCTTAGTTTCGTTCAGTGCACATTCTCTTTGTGGTGTAGATAGAAATGTTTACAACTGGGTCACAGGTCCTCTGGCTATGAGAAGGCAAAATACTTGGTATGACACTCCCAGTGTGATACTTTGCAAGACAGGAATTATACTGTCCCTTCCATGAGGTGAAATGGATGAGTGGGATGAGTGGGAACAGTCCTAACAGCACCAGTGGTGACAACTGGGAACAATTACACTCTTTGCAGCATTAAGTCACACAGGCTGTGCTGGAAGAAGAACATTGCAAGGACAACATCCTTTGGTGCTCTGCCCACATTTGATACACTGGTTATTGAGGACAGGCTGTTAGGAAGTCCAGGCAGATTTGGAAGAAAGAAACACATTTGCATTGTAATTCAAGAGCATTATAACCCTGCAGATCGTTTTCATATTGGTGTTCAGAGGCTTCCAAGGGGATACAGTGATTTTACCTGGACTAGACTTCTGACCTTCTGGCAGGACTTTTACCCCCAACCAGTTAGATGCAAGGATGTTCTGACTGGCCTGCGTTGCCTCTGAGTCAGATTCTCAAGTTTCTGTTATCTTTTTTTTTTCCATAGCTTTGAGTACAGTTTTTTACCATCAAACTTGTTTCCAAACTGCAGCCCTTTGCAAGTTTACTAAACCATGCACTTCTCTAGCACTTTCTACCTTTGGAAATACCAGAAAAAATTTAATTTTCTGGTTTGTATCTCCAAAACCATCCCCTTGTCTGTGAGGCAGTGACTGCTTTTGTGATAGAGTTGACCAATTGGCCTACTCCAGTAAGAGGAAATTCAATCACAAATTGAAAAAAATTGTTAAAGGTATCTGGGTATGCCCAAGTTTAACAGTCTCTCTGGCAACTTGAGAGAGAAGTAGTGCCTTCCCAGACATGCTTTTCAGTTCAGAGCAGGGATTGATATTCCTGCCAAGAGCCTCCAAGTCTGTTATTAAACAAAGCCATCTTCAGGGGGATTTTAGAGAATCTGTTCCTTCCTAAATTGAGAAGTTTCATATTTATATTTCCTTAGATGTTCCAGGATATGCACCATGTCTTGGTCTTAGTGAATCCAGCCATGTAGATCTATAGAATTCTATAGGTGGTCTGAATGAAAATGTGTTCCAGGCCTTGTCTATTGGCATTAAACTAGCAGAACTTCCCTTATGGGAAAAACTGCATGCATTCCTTCCTGTGCTGTAGCTGTAGGCCATTTTTTAAAATTCACGGTGGGAAGGCACCTTTAGCAAACCATTGGAGGTCAGAAGAAAATTGGCATAGTTTTCATCTGCTTCCGTAATAGTTAGAGGTTCAATTATCCAGCTGAACCCAGCAGGCGCTGACTACCCCGCTAGTACATTTTAGGCTCATTAGTCTGCTTCTTTGTGCAGCTCTGCCTTGCTCCAACTTGATTTCTGTGTTTTGCGCTAGTCCAAATCTGCACCAGTAGATGTCACTTTGGATACTTGCTAACAAAATCCCACTGGGTGATGCTTCTGAACTTACTGAAATGTCTCTTGAAATGCAGCCTATTTTACTGTTACTCACTGACTAGGGTGTCCTGTACAGTGATTCAGCTGAAATCCTCACTTAAACAACTTTTGTCTTGTTGGCTGACAAAACCTTTGCATATTGCTGACATGGTACTGAGAAGTTCATCACTCAGGACTGGGTGCAAAATAAACCCAAACATATGACATACAGCTATTAATGCTTTGTTTTAACTGGGAAGGGTATCTAAAAGGTGTCTCAAACCTTCCTGGGTGTGATTTGTTGAAACTCCAAGCATTTGGGTGATGTATTTGGAAAGACACAAAATATGTACCTCAATGAATGGTCATTTGCAAATTCTTTTCCAGTACCAGTGCAACTCTGAATTCACCTCTGAAATATCATTTATCACCGTTTCTGGTTTTTTGATGCCTCTTTGTGATTGTAAATGTGTACAAATCTTACTCACAACAACCAGTAAGACCCAGCGGCACATCCCAGAGGAAGGGCTTTTTCCCAAGAGATCTCCAAAATCTAATTTTTAAATTATTATTAGTTAGTTAAAGTATTTCTATTCAACATAGATAAATTATATAGATTAAATAATGAAAAATATAATACTGCCATGGGTTTTGTAAAGAGCGTATTATTCTATTCCATCTGGGTGGAGCAGAATTGCTTATCTTTGCCCAAATGGGTCAGCGTCACTTATCAGATGGTGGAGTGCTACTTATCTCTCTTCATTGTTTCACTACTTCCATGGGAATGTCTTCTGCTAATGAACCATTAAGAGCTCATCAATGACATTACACATTACACTGCACTATTGTAAGCTGCTCCACACAGGGAGGAGGAGCCAGACCATCTTAACCTAGATAAAAAGGAGCCACAGTCCCACTAGGGATCCAGTTTTTCCACCAGATCCCTGGAGGAAGACCGGACCCATCTCACCATTACTGGACCCCTTTTTTTTTTCAACAAGACCATCTCTACTCCAACAGAACCACATCTGCCACTCCAGGACGGCTTACTGTGGACTGCTTCCAACACCTTGACCAACAGGGTGTCAGGTTGTATTTCTGACTCTGTCAGGGTTTTTTCTAGGATTTCTTGTTTGTTTATTTGTTTGCTTGTTCTTCTGTACTACAACATCTGTATTTTTATATCCCTAGTAAAGAACTGCTATACCTATTCCCAAAATCTTTGCCTGACAGCTTTTTAATTGCAAATTTATGATAATTTGGAAAAGGGGGGGAGGGGCTTACATTTTAAGGAGACTCCAACCCTCCCTGGCAGATACCTGTCTATCTAAACCAAGACAAATACAGACTTTAATAAATAGTAATTATTAATTTAATTAATAATCTGGTTAATGTAAAATTTTAATTGACATTATCCTGTGTGATTTTCCAATGGAGAAATTTGGCAGAAAACTGCCCAAAATCATGCAGTGGTTGAGTAGGAAGTCACATTGCTGTGTTGAAGGCCTAGGGAATAGTCTAACCCAGGTGTAAATAGGGTTTTTTTCTCCTGAAATCATGGACACCTCCACAGGAAGCAGACAGAATAAAAAAATGAAAGCCATCCCAGAGTCTGTATGACCCATGTTCCCATTGCCACTGGTCTCTAGAATTGGTTGCCATGCCCACTCCTTTCCACTTGGATTTCCTTTACGTAGCAGAGCTAGGACTACATGAAATCTTTTCTTGGTTAAAACCCAAGAAGGGAAAACAGCAAAAAGCAGAGGAGCTTATTTGCTGCTCTGCTGCTTTGGGGAGTAAAACATTGTTTCCTTGATGGAAAAATCTTGGGATAGTATAAAATTTGACTAAGTGGCTGGAGGAGCTCTGAGTTTTTTTGAACACAGCCACTTCAAATCTTTCCTTCATCTTACCTTTAAAAGTAGACAGCTCTGTCCTTTGGATCCTTCTGGATTATATTTGTGTCAGCCTCAAAATGCAGACAGTTACAAGAGACTAATTTGATCAGTAACATTACCTCTAATAAGTGCAGCTGCAGCATTTTTTTCATCTAACTTTTCCTTTCCTAGCTTACAAATCTTGCAAGGGAAAGGGCTTGTACATTTGTTGATTTTTTTTCTTGACAAGCTAATTCAAGGACTGTGAAAAGTCACCAAACAAGATTAAAAGGTCTGTTCCATTTTTGCTGCAGCCAAAGAGCTCCCATTAGTGCTTCAAATCAGGGAATAGCCACATTACGTCTCTTCTTTTGGCAGTTTGTTTTCTGAGTCCTGAATGATCAGATAACTCACCAGGAATTAATGAGACCAGTGGAGTTATGCCTGCTTGAGAATGCAGCCTGGCACCTTCATGGCTCAGCTAACAGATGCATCATTCTTTTCTGATGAAAGTCATCAGAGCCAGGCTCAGCTTTTGAAATGCTGGTGCTTCCTTAGAGCAAGATGTGACTTTGTCCTGGCATCAGCATGAAGTTCTGCAGCTGTTCTGGCAGTGCTCTCTAATGCAAGTTACATCAGTTTGGGATTTGAGACTGTCAGAAGGGATTAGTCAGCCCAAGCCTGAAAGAAAAAAGGGCTAATCCCAGGCAAGGTCTGAGTTCATGCATGGGACGGGGTGATAAAGTTTGAAACATGCTTTCCTTGTCATAGTTTTGTAGCTTTCCCTGCTGTGTGTCTTCATTCTCTGTAGATGCTTATTGCTTAAGGTTAAGCTGGGAAAGGAAAGGACAGTTTGCATGCCCCATTCATAGTGACTGGCAATTCATATGGCCTTCCCGAGGGTCTCAAGAGTTCTCTGCCTCACTGGCCAGTTTTGAGGTAGTCATGAATAGAGCCAGCTTAATCTTACCAGACTCCAGTGCAAAATATCCTCTCTGGGGCTCTAGGCCAGGTTAATCCTCTTGCTGATGCAGAAGGAAGGCTGTGACCTTCCTCTGACTGTGTGAGAATTTGGAGGAGACAGACTGGCTGCTGTGGGGAGTGAAGCAGGGAATTTTGGGGAAACATTTGCTTTTTCATCATTTCCATTGTCTATGGTTTTCTAGGGTTCTCTCCCTTTTGGTACAGCCTTCAATATGTCTGCTTCTGTTGGGAAGCAGAGACTCAGGTTATTCGTGTGAGAGGAAGGCTTCATGGAGGAATTTCTTTTCCTTGGTTAGGATGGAGGGAGGAAGAAGGCAGCTTTTCATCTCCAGGCCACCACATTCAATTTTCCCATCATTTCCTGAAACTGTTGACATGGTCTTCATAAGAGTATCAACCTAAACCAAGTACTGTGCAATATGTACAGTGCTGTTGCAATCTCAGTCCCAAGCCAGACCTCCCAGCAGCCCCTTAGGAATTTAGAGTCATAACAGGGCTGTGCTTACTTTTGAAACTGGCACCATATAATTTTGTAGGATCTCCCTATTAATTTTACAGCTGCTGGGCTATTTCTGTCATGCTCAGTTACAAGGAGGTAAATTCTGTCTCCTTGTTTAACAGGCTGATTGTAATTTAGAGAAAGGATTCATCAGCCAGAGATAGAAATAGTCCAAGGCCTGATGAGAGAAAAGTAGCTGATAAATTGCCCCTTGGATAATACAGAAAGCACAGTGGGTTTTCTGGGTGTTTTTTAATCAGGACTTGCATGCCTGATTGA
Organism: Chamaea fasciata; assembly: GCF_029207755.1. Lineage (NCBI taxonomy): Eukaryota > Metazoa > Chordata > Aves > Passeriformes > Sylviidae > Chamaea > Chamaea fasciata. The sequence goes on along the minus strand of NW_027094089.1, from coordinate 51,453,552 downwards.
AAGTTTATTCCAGCTGCTGCCAAGCTGTTTTGAGGATAGAGACATCCCAGTGTATTAAAAATCCCTCAACTGTTCTCTCATATTCTGAGGTTTCTGATGAATCCCTGGATGTTGACTAGTGGATGGTGCTGAAAGCATTTCTTTCTTCTATTTAAGGAGTGACTAAGAGGTTTAAGGCAGAACCTACCAATTTAAACTATAAACCTGGCCTGCAAAGGTCAAAGTGGAAAAACAGTGTTGCAGAGAATCAGCTTCAACATGTCTGTGTGCTTGATACAGCTGCACATCTGGCTAGAAAATTCTTGCTTCCTAGCTTCTGGTGTTGTAATCCGAGTTTTCCATACACTGTAATTTGCAGGGATGATCAGGTTTGTTTAGAAGGGAAGGATCTAGGTAAGCTGCCTTCAATGAAGTAAGGCCAGCACCTGCAGTTTCTGCAAACAATCTCTGTTTAAATGACAAGGAAGATATTTCTGCCCCTGTCCACTTCGAGTTATTTTCCAATAACATGGGAGTTTAGCTGAAGTTGGGAATTCAGATTTATGGTTTAAATTTAGCTGATTTTTAGTCCAGAAGTGAAGCTGCAAGTTTTAAGGGATCAGGTCTTCTGAGACAGTCTCTATCCATATCTCATTGCTAATACTATGACTCCTCTGTGCAGTGTTTTTTCTTCTGGTCAGCTCTGATATGAGAGATGAATGGAAAATTATAAAGAGCACAGAGAAAGATATTTTTGAGGCATACTTGAATCTCAACAAAGCCTTGGACATGACACAGAGCCTTCTGGAAATGAATGAACAGTTCCCTGAATTCACACAGGGCCTTGTATGTCTGATGCTGTTTAACAAAAGCATTTTAGTTAAGTCCTGAAAGTTTGATGGTACTTTGTAAACTAGGAAGTACATCACCACTTCCTCTTATCCATGTGCCATCTGGTCTTCCAGCCTTTTCAAATCTACCCTTTCTATTACAGAGAGTCGGTTTTCATCCTAACTTTCAGTAAAAAAGGCAATAACCTGTATGTGGTCCTTAAAGAGTCTCTCAGTCTTGATGTGTGCTTTTGCTCTTCATTTGCTTTTCTCCCATCCCTTAAGAAAGAAGGTGGGTTCCAGAGGATGAATAGAGCAGCACAGATTGAGCTGAGAGCTGCAAAGGGGCTTTATGTTAAGCTCTTGCTAGAACACTATGATTTGGACAGTGAGAATGCTGTACATCTCTCTACAGATGTTTGAAAAGTGGTCATACCATCCCAAAACAGTGGTTTTAAATATGGGGTTAGTGTAAAAATATATGTTACTTTTTTTACAGGTTATTGCAAAGGAAAGCAATGTGCTGTTGTCAAATTTCAGTGCATGGTGAAAGTATTTTTTCTCTTCCAAGATGTTTGCTAGGGAAAGGGTGATCTGCAAACAGAAACAAATGGAAAAGCACTGATCCACCTTTGGATGAATGTCCACACTTCTGTCATTCAGACTGGGTGTCTGGCAAGTGGTTTAAGGCTACTTTGTGGTGCCATATGCTTTAGGTGTAGATTTGGAGGTGAAGAGAGGTAGGGGATGCTTCAGGGCTTCCCTTTGAGGCTAGTGTGAGAATATAAAATAAGAAGCTGGCAAGCTATGCCCAGAGATAAGGACATCCCTGTCCCTGCAGGGCATCTGACGCTGTGAGGGAAGGAACAGGGATCCAACTGGTTCAGGACTACTCTGAAGGCTCTTTCCCCTGACAGGTGTGTGCAGTCCCTTGTTTAAGCTTCAATTTTCTCAGAGATTTAGCACTTGACCTTGTTTGACAGGCTGAGTGAGTGTCAAGGAGAAAGGCCTGTCACACTACTCATAACCTAACTCTCATCCTGACATGTTGCACTGTAGCCTATGTAAAAGGCATTTTGTATCCTCTGGGCCCTTCCAGAAACTGGAGTCACAGGTCTGATGAGCAACATTTTTTTACAAGAATCTGTGAGTGAATTTGGTTGGCAGAAGCCATCACGGTGATAGGGAAAAAGAAATCAGAGATTATGAGAAAACTCAACAGACCAACATTTATATTGATTTTTCTGCCTTCTGGCTGTTCACTTTTGCGGTTCAAATAAAATGGTCAGTTCATGTTTCCAGCTTTGCTTCTGATCTCTTCTTGGCTCACTAATGCAAAATCAGATTTCAAAACAAACAAGATTGTGCTCCTTTCCTTCTACTTGCTGATTCAGTGTTTCCAACAGGCAGCTTCTCTCTGAAAAATACAGCTGTTTCTCAAGGGCAAACCAGGGGCTTTTGAATACTGAGAGCACTTACAGGGGCCTCAGGAAAGAGACAGAAGGCAAGTCTTAGATTCTGCGCTCCCACACTGCGTAACTGGGAACTGACCTGTCTAAACTCTGTCTCCTGGGTCAGATTAATGATCCATACATGAATGCATGTATGTTAGAGGTGCCATGTAACAGGTAATGAGCAAATACCTGACAGTAACACAAGTTTGAACTCACTAAAATAAATTAAATCTGATTAAAACGATTATGAAATCATACCTTTGGTAAAATTTCTTCCGTGAAAGGTTTTAAGCTCAGTGACATGTTTTTTAAGAAGTCTCTTCACTTGGGCAGTTTTGAGACAGCTAGTTTACCAGTCCTGGTGCTTTGGGCACCCCTTGTGTTTTTCCTGTATTATTGAGGCAGACAAAACCAACATTTGAAGTTCGCATAAGTGATCATAATGTGGAACTCCTCCTCGTCTAATTCTACAACATATATCTTGGCAAGTGTCTTAGCCACAGAGCAGTGTAAGTAAGAGCACTGGCATAATCACAATAGCTCTGTGAAAAACTGCCTTTGATTTGTCATCTGCTTTTAGTAAGAATATTCAGAAAAGAAAAACATATACCTCAAGTTTAGTGAAGTTATTTATTTGGCTGTCCTGGACTGTTTATCTCTAGTTGTGGAAAGTAGTTCAGAAATGAATTTGAATTTTTGGTTCAAAATCTAAAGTTAAAAATTCTTCAGCTCCACTCAAATCTGATGTGATATTGAGCTATAGAATCAACTATTGATTTACAGAGGGTAGATGTAGTTGAGAATTTCTTGACATTTGCTCAGTGATGACTCAGAAGCAATGTGGTAATCTCTGCACTGTTGTGCACATATAACTTAGCACACGGTTCTGACAAAGAAATCCAAAATAAAATGTTCAAAGCTTAACTTTAGGTAACTAGAGCTTTGGAGGAGTTTGGTAAAAGCCCCATAGGACAAAACTGTGGCACTTTCTACTGCAGTTATTTTACAACAGCATTGCATAGTGCCTGTTTGCTGAGTCTTCTGCAATCAGAGCATCATGATTGTGCAGTAAGGAAGTTGCTTAAAAGATACTAAAAATGTCACAGCTCTTCTAATTTAAATCAAACCTGAAAGCTCTGAAGTGTTGGCTAAGTGGAATAAAGGTTATTAAAGCACCTGCGTATTGCTAGGAGATGCCAGGTCTCCCTGTCTTTACTGTTCTCAAGGGCACAGTGAACAACATCACAATACAAATGAAAAATCAAACTGGAAACTGCACAACACAATGCCTGTGAAATAGACTAATTTATAAGTCAGTGCAGAACTAACAAAAGGGTATGTTGGACTGTTTTATCATGGTTTTGATAACAGAACACAAAATGGTTATCACAAGACTAATTAAAAGGGTAATCTATGCACTTTCTAGTAGTTATGCTATTTAATGCAGCTCAACTCCTTTAAAAACCTCCAGTCTTGCATGCATTATGATCCTAGTCACCACGGATAAAACTTATGATGGTTTCTGGTTTGCAAAAGTAGAAATTTAAAGGCAAGAACCTCATTTGTAGTTATGGGCAGTACTTGTGAAAATTCAGGAATTGTAGCAGCTTTATAATCTGAGAATTGCAGAAAATTCTATCCCAGTAAGCAGCCTCAGGCGTCCCAAAACAGAATGGTGGGTGTGAAAGGGTGAAAGGTGAAGTAACATTTATGTCACATTCACCTCCAGTTTAGTTTAGAGAAGAAGATCCCTGGAAGTGTTAAATAAATGTCTTGATGTGGCAGCTGGGGATGTGGTTTAGAGGTGAACACAGTGGTGCTAGGTAAATGGTTGGACTGTTGATCTGGAAGGTCTTTTTCTTAATGACTCCATGATTCTGTGATCTCAGAGTGGCTTCTGTTTCCATCTCTTATCTGAGATAAGGGTATAAGAAGATTGATGTGGTCTCCTCAGTCCTTCAGGGGAAGGGAAGCATATGCTTTGTGTCAAGGTTCCCTCTGTCTTGTGGACACTCCTAAAGAGCAGGGAAAAGTGACAGGAAAAGCATATGTAGAGATGGGCTGTGGTGTGGTCTAGGTACATGACAGGGCTTTTGCTAGAGATTAGTGATTTCTTCCATCCTACTTGAACCACTGCTTTACGATGCTGCAGGTGGTTCTCTGGCTCCTTTATTAGGCTGGTTGCCTTGGGCTGAGGGGCAGAACATTTGGGGAAGATGATGCTGCAGCTAAGAGAAGAATACCATGACAGAGAAGTGTTATTAATCATTCTACTTTAGAGTTTTATCCTAATAATGATAGCAGAACTTAAATCTGTCATGCTTCCTATCCCTTGAGCTACACCATTCATTTAAGAAGACATCCCACTGTGGAGACCATCACAGAGCATAGAAAGAACAGGTACAAGCTTCTTTTGAGTCTATGACCCTTATCACATTTGGATTCCACACCACCCTCAGAGCAGGGAAAACAAAATAAAGAATGCCAATTAATTCAAAGTCACAGTAGGTTGCTGATTATAAGCTTAAACAGGATAATAAATGCATGAATATTTTTCCACTTAGAAAAACCAGCCCAAAATGTTATCTACAATTCAAAGTAACTGACAATTTAATTTATAATTTTATTTAGAAACTGTAGAAAACTGTCTTGTAGTATTTAACTTGTTTAAAGACAAATTTATAGATCAATACATGAACATTTTTATTGGTATGCTAATCCAAATATTTTTTGTCTTTTCCACTTGAAGGCTGTTTTTTTCCTGTCTGTTGAATCTATAAGAATTCCCTGTGCTCTGATTCTTTGTTCTGAACCATCATGTTCCTTGGGAAAAAGTGCAGTGTTGTTTTGCCATGTACATTGCATGCTGTGAAAAGGAGGAAACTTTGCAATGCTTTTTGTGTGGAGAGTTAAACATGTTTTATTGGTGTATGTGTTCATGGGATGGCTTTTTCTGGTTTATATGACACAAGGTATCAGTCTTTCTGCTCCATGATTGCTTTTGACACAGCCTGTAGGTGATTTTACTTTTTTGAAACAATAAATGTCAACTGATAATAAAATATCATAACCTGGTATTATATGTAATATCTTCTTACATGGTTGGAGATGTTCTCTATATATTTAAAAGGGGTGCCAATATTTTCTCCGTCCTTCAACTCTTTATTGTTGAATTTTGCTTTATTTGTGTCAATAGCTCATGCAAGAAACTTCAATGTGTGTGCAAGTGGTGGTAGATCTCTGCCACTTGTTCCAGAAGCTGGAACTGGGCAGCTGCCAGTCACAGGGAAATTCTATCTTAAAGCCTTACCCTGACAGAAAAGTAGGAATCCCTCTCAATACTTAAGGGTGGTTTAGTTTCAGATTTAACTGATTATGGACTGAATATGTTTGCAAGGCTAAATTTAAATATTCTGGTAAGTGGCTTCAGAAAGTTCAAAACAATAATGGGCTAAATGAGCTAGAACATAATATTTAACTAGAAGAAAAATTAATGATTTTAAACTATGTTGAAGAAATTTTTTCATGTGCATGCCCACATTATACAAAAATCCTGGCACTCTTGAAGGGAAAAAAATCAGTATTAAAAATAGAAAATACACTGGAATGAAGAAAATGTGAAAGAATAATACCATCAAGATTATTATTATTATTTAAATGTACCAGAAGTTGTAATGGAATAAGAGCAGAAGCAGAACTCTAGAACTGGCAGAATTAAAGACAATAAGATACTTGTTAAAAAACCCCCAAACCTCCCAAAAAACAGTCCCCAAAAACAATAGTTCAAATAACACTAATTGGTTATTAAATATATTTTGCACAACTGTTAATAATGCTTGAAGTTTTTCCAGGTATACAAGACAGAAACAATGCATGTGAAATGAAATTTTAAGAAGTTACTCACAGCCAAAGATGATGCAAGATAACAGCACTGAAGTGAAAAGAGGAAACTTGCATGACTAAGACTGTAGATACTAGATATCAGGCTGCTGGGGTGGGTACATCAGGAACAGAAATAAAAATACATAGAGCCAGTAAGCTTGAATTTGATGATATGAGGTTGGAAGAAGTGATTCTTGTGTGAGGTTAGAACTTTGGTTCTCACTATAATAGGACATTCTTAGGCTTGCTGATTATCTCTTCTGAATTGTTAGCCTAAAATACTTACTAAAGGAATGAAGGTTTTGCCAACAGAATCCTTGTCAAATAGGTAGCTTTTAAGTCTTGTGGATGATTAGCCCTTGGCCCTATGTCGCTGTTACGGACACGAAAGAACTACACTCACCCAACAGGTCGAAGTGAGGAAAGAAAAGGGCCGTTTATTGTCGTTTTGGGTTTAAATAGGATTTGGAGTTTGGTCCAGGACTGGAGGACAAAGGGGACACCCCTCTGATCCCAGTGGTCATCTCAGAAGTCCATCACACATCGGTATGTGAAAACAATCTACTTGTTTATGTTACATCTGTGAGAAACTCCACTAGAAATATGTAAACAGTCATCAGAAGGCTGAAAATCAGGGCGACAGCCCTATACCTAATGAATGTTTTTGTTAAGGAGACAGGCAGTTGTGTACAGAAAGAACAGAAAATCTGCTCCTCTGCACGACAGATTAAGAGCTATTACGTCCCATGAAAAATTCATCTGAATCATCATGTGACATAACAATGGCTGTGGATTTCATTTCAGTCGTCAAGCCTGTGGTTCAATGTTGGAGATAAAGGCAGATCCAATTCCATCAAGAGTAGCAGCTTTACTGAGAACCACTATTGAATCTCATTAAAATTATATATTATTTTTAAAAGAAAGAAAAAGGAGAAGAAGGCATTTAATGATTAAAATGTTTCCTACAGTTGGAAATTGCTTTTCATTCTCTCAGAAAAATAAAGGAAAGAATGAAACACTTAATTGTGTTTTGGATGATGTTAGGATAGGAGACCAGCTGTGCTTACTAATGACTTCACTTAGCTGCCCCTAAGCCATTGATGCTTTCAACCAGAATTGAAACACCAACCATTCTGAAATATGAATGGGTTTCAGGTTGCTTTTCCCCTTTCCTGATATGAGTACTTGCAGCCTTCTTGGACTAAATTCTTTGCCTCTCCCAAAGGAACAGGGAGGTGCAGGATAAATTTAAAATTTAAACTGACTGTCTAAAGTGTGTCTCCACTCTGGTCAAAGGAGCATTAGAGACCCAAAGGAAAATCATTGTTCAACTAAAAGAATGTATGCAGTGGGTAGCTCTGAAAGTACCATCAACCTCTTGCCAGAGAAGAAAATGTTGCTGAAAACACTGATGTTGAAGACCCTTGAAGAAAATACATCAGTTTGAAAGAGATTTGATCTAGCAAAAGAAGAACAAAATGCTTGTGGCATGATGATGCATCCCTGTCTCAGGAAACGGTTTTTTGTAACACTGGAGTAGTTCTTCAAATAAGGATTTGTTGGCAGGAAGTAAGAAGATCAGTGTGAGTGGAATGTCTTGATTTTACTAAAACATATCAATTCAGTCTCTGTGGAAGAAAAAAAAATCAAACATGGAAAATTGTTTTTCCAAACAGAAAAAGTTCGAGGAATTTTTTAAAGCCAAAGGTAAAGGAAAAGTACTATTGACTTCTGTGGTGTTAGGGAATGTGAAAAAAAATGTTCATAAGGAGCTCAGGATAGCTGAGAAAAGACAAATAACAAAGAGGCAAAATGAGTTAAAAGTGATATCATCAGGATGATGCAGCAATTTAGTGGCATAGCTGGAAAAACTCCATGTTCCTTGAACACCTCTGCCTGCTTAACTGTATGGCTTTACAGCATGAGTCAGTAATCCCACTGATTTCTACTACTGTAAGAAGAGAAGGAATCTGATTGAGACACTATTCATGTGGTGTGCAAGTAAAAGACAAAGCTCTTATGTACATTAGATCTAATGTACAGACTAGGCAAAACAGACTGCCTTGTGCAAGTCCTCTGAGGAGATTAGCAGAGTAATATTTGTAAAAATTATTCAGCTGAACAGAGATGAGAAGAAGAAATAGGAGAGTCCCAAGACTGAACGCTTCTCAGAGAAATCACTGAGAGACTTTAATTAATGTTAATTGGAATGAATTTATCCTTTTCTGAGCATTAAGTTAGCTTGAAACCACAATTGAAAATGCAGTCTTATGTTAAGAAGTATATTAAGAAATGAAAGTTTATATGAAGATCAGAGGACACGAAGTAAAAAATAAAATATGTCCCTGGTGTGTTTAATATTTATAAAATGTAAATTGATAAAGAATATGGATGGAGTAACTTCAGAAAAGAGTAAGCATAGCAATTAGAAAAAAGTACATCCGGAAAATTAGAAAGTAATTTCTGACCTGTGTCTGTGTCCTCAGAACAGTATTAAGTTCAGTAAAGTCTTACTAGAACAACACTAAATAATAAAGAACAGCATGGTAAATGTATAGGATAGATTTTATGATTATTTGGTATGTATTTAGTGAAATGTCAAAAGCTTTGTTTTTTCTTTCTAACTATACACTTCCAAAACAGAGCAAAGAGCTGATGTGTTTCTGATCTTTTTTTTTACCAATTGTAAATTCCCAGTATTTGTGACACATACACACTAGAAAAAAATTTCTATTTTGCCTAGAAAAAAGACAGAAAGGACAAATGAGGAATTCGAAAAAACTGATTTCACTAAATATTTAAGAGCCCCTTGATTTTTAAAAAAGGTTTAAAAATACACACTATGGGAAGATTATGCACAAAAGAGTTTCTCTAAGCATATGTCCCAACTCTGCCCTAAAGCTCTGAGGGAGAGAAACCATTTAGAAGGCATGTCCTCCAGGACTCAGTCTTTGCTAGAACTCAGATTTCCATGTGGCTGTAGAGTTAGCCCTATGAATTTATCTTTGAATAAATATAATGAACTATTAACAGACTATATAACTGTGCTACATTACCAAACCTTTTTAGTGAATAAGTGCTCCTTCAGATTAAAGAGTCCTCACATCCACCCACAACACTCACTCTCTTTCCTGCTCTCTGAAATTTAATCTTAATGCAATAGTTCAGTCTCTAGCTGTTGTCGAAAGAGTACCTGAGGGGTGATGCTGCAAAATGAAAGCTCAGAAACATGTATGACAACTGCACCCATCTCAGCCAATTCTCAGAGATGACCAGTAAGAGGGGGATGTGGCAAGTCACCCTAGCAGCTCATCAGAGGAGGAGGGATGTGAGGCTTTGCAGATCTTATGAATCTTTCTCACAGTTTCATATGTGTTGCAGTGGTTCTGTGTGCAGGTTGCATCTGTTTTCAAGCATCATATCTGAAGTCTTTAAATAGAATTGAAAATGAGATATATATAACAGGATTAAAAAAACCCCAAACACCATCCATTCAAAGAGAAGAGATAAATATGACAACCCAAATGCAAGCTTGGTTTCATGATGTCCCTAAACTGCCAATAGTTGAAAGTAGTTGCTACCAGAGGCAGAATCATTTAATATTACCCTTATTCTTGCAATCCCCCTCAGAGCAGCAACTTCTGGCTATCTAACTGGACCCTTGTTATAACATAGTACTCACAGTTTTCATGTGCCACTGTATTCCTGCTACACATTTTCAGCTGTAGTGGATTTTTTTCTTCTTCCTTTTCCTTTTAAATCAGACAATGATTTATCTCTACTGCATATAAAGAAGGAAATAAGTCTGGGCTGTTAACACTGGTGACTGTGTCTCTCCTCCCTCCCCTCCACTTTTGGTGGGCAGAGAAATCGCTCTACCACAAATCTGTATTTTCTACTTCAAATTTCCTCCTTATTAATCCTGAATCTAAGGAATATATCTGAGTCTTATGTCATACTGTAAGGTAGAATGGAAAGAACCTGAATGGGGTCCATTCTTCAAACCACAGCACAACTGCCCTGCTCAAAGCACAGCAGAAGACCACACTATGACTTTAATCTTCTGCAGTGAAGGAAAAAATTGCTAGGGGACTGCCAGGACTGGAAAGATCTTGGGATGCTGAGACAGTGCTTTAAAATTTTAATGTAATGGCTGGAGGACAAAGTCACTGTAGTCTTCTAGATAGTACATACCAGAAAAATACTAAGGGGATAATATTTTTACACAGCATTATGCTCTTTCTGCACTTGACTCTGACAACTATGGACCTTCACACACGCTGCTGAGGATTCCTTTCTCTTTCTGTCTTATCCCCCCTCTGCTGCAAAAAGCAGACATGGAGTTCAATTTCACAGATTGTCCCAACACACAGCTACTGGCATCATTTCTTCAGATTGTCCTAAAGGGGAACCTGATGAAACCTCATTCTTGGAGCAATGCCTTAATTCTTATCAGAAACAGAAAACTTTCTCCAAAATTCTGACTGGCCAATGAGATTTAAATACCCTGCAGCCATGCAAAGCTTAAGACCCACTAACTCCTTCAAAGGAGACAGTCTGGAAGGGCCTCAGATTGGAGAGCAGTGGTGGCAGGCCAGAACCCAAGGAGAAGAGCTGCCGGAAGATGACTATTATTGCACTGGGGCTCAGGATGTGCAGAGAAAAGCATTCCAGGCTCATTCCTTGACCTTTTTCTAGAAGGGATCATTTTAGCAGCACCACTGAAAAAGGTCCACAGATTACAGGGAAAAAGAGGGATTGTTAGTGAGGTGGGACATCAAGCTTTGACATTGCTAGAGCTCATCTGTTCCTACTGTACATTCCCCTGCTGAAATTATCATTTTGGGCAGGTAGTGAATATTATCATCCTGACTGGAAACCCATTAACTCTGTGGAAGGTCTTTCGTATTAGTCATCAAAACTAGTGACACTGATCTTTGGTCTGCTGAAAGTGATAGGCACTACATTTAAAAAGAGCTAAGTGTCTGGTATGCAACAAAAAGGTCTTGTAAGGAAATCAGAATTGCAGGAAGTCTATCTCACTGTTATTGCCAGCTTTCATTAGCTGAACCCAAATTTATGGTTGTTTCCATTACTGTTGATGGAATGGATTATGCCTAAGAGGAGATGGGGTGGGGTGAGGGAGAGGGAGAGTGGAAGGGAGAAAGTGGAAGAAGAATCTCAATTCTTTCTAGTTTTCGTGAATCAGTCAGAATGAGAATGGGTAGATAAGTATCTGTTTTTTAAAAAAATTAAAGGACTTCACAATGGGCACCTACAGAGATCAGAGTGAGAAACAGATGAATTCAGGTGAGGAGAAATGTTTGGGAATATTTGGGATCACTATAGGGGTAACCAGGTTCACCAATGAGTTTGCCCTACCAACCTTTAGCAATCAAACTGTTTATTGTCTGAACTGGCTGTCATTTCTTCCTTGGTTCTCAGTAGGGAGAGGTGCATATCTAAGAGCATGATGTCCCAGGTGCACACCTTGGGACATGCGTGGAATGTACTGCTGCCCACAGTGAATGCCTGTCCCCACTGACTAGAAGGGCTGACTAGAACAGATGCTTAACTTGTAGCTATCTAACTATTGAGCAAGCTCTCACTCATCTTCTATTGCCAGGCTCATTGCAAAGCTCTTGTGAGGAGGAGTGCCCCAAATGGGAGAACACCATGCTAAATAGGCAGCTTAGATAATCTTAGTCATGGCCTTAAACCGGTTTGCAGTCTGTCTCTCTGGAGCTGGCTGTGTCTGGCACAGAGCAGCCCCTGAATTCTTGACACAGAGGCCACGCCTATAAGGGCCCTGCTGTCAGCACCTGAACATATGAACCCAATGCTGTGTAGCTTCCCAGACTTTGTCTCTTCTACTGTAGAAATGCCCTGCATTTCTAAGGTAAGGTTCAGAGGGTAATTATTCTAGTGTCTGGAGTTTTGCTTTTTGTTTTAAATATACTTTTCAGATGATATCAAAGCAGGAGAAGCCACAGGGCAAAGTGACAAAACACTGTTAATGTGTCCTAATTAAATTCATTGAAGCAAATAATCTTTCTGCTTCCTATGTTCTCCCTTGTCTGCGGTGTTTTTGTCTCTCCCTCAGCATGAAGCTGGCACCTTCTTCTCCTGGGAGCCACACACTTGCTCTGATAAAGGCTGATGAAGTTAGTGCCCCAGAAAAGTAATTTTCCAAACACAAGGCTGAATAACCAGACAAATAATTTCACACAGCATTACTGAAAAAAACCCCACAGAGTCCTTGGGCTAGCAGGGCTGCACTGAGAAGCAGGTGAGAGATGGAATATTGATAGACAGTCTAGAGAGCAGGGATGCTTTTTATGATCATGCTTTGTCATTGAGTTGTGCTTGTTTTCAGACAATCAGAGGCTGTGTCTCTCTAAGACTTAAACTTTTTTCCTCCTGATATGTAAGTGGGAGGAGCTAGTTTCTTTCTGTGGTGAGAATGAAGTCAAACAAGAGCAGGAACTGGGGCTGAGGAACCTGCCACATTGGGAAAGTGACAGGCAAGCTGTTACCAGTAAGGATGCCAAGAATGCATGATTATATAAATAAAAGGGAGATTTTCTATCAGCAAAGAAATGCACACCATGTTTCCCACTTTTCTTGAAAGTACTCCAGAATTAGAAGCTTGTGCCCAACTCAAAAATCTGCACACTAGTTTTTTGCCAATGTGCAAACTTCCTACCCTCCCACACTCTACAAATCTCTTTGACAAAAATCCCGCAGATGATGGATTTCCACCCTTAAGGCACATAAGGTCAAGAACAATAAGTACCTGAAGTCACACAAATGTCAGAATTTGGTGAGCAAGATTTGAAAGGTAATCATAGGATATATACTTGCTTGACCTGTTGTCATGGTGCCAGGACCTGTCCATCAGTGGGCATGAAACAACATCTCTTTTCGTTCCAGCAGCTCAGCCAGCTCAGACACAGAGAAGTGTTTCTACTTTTTCTATTTGTTCTGCCCAAGCTCTAGTCTGGGCTGAGCTTATGGGTGGCTTCTCTATTCTGCACACAGAGAGCTCTTTCTTTCAGGTGCTTCTCAAAGGCCACAGTGTTCCTTTTCTCAGTATCAGAATTCCTAGGTTTGTCACCGAGTTTGTGCCAGCTTCTTCTGCATGTTCTTGCATGGTAGTAATTTTTAAAGAACTCTACTATTAGTAAAAGGGATGCTTCCACTAACACAGGACTTCTCTCGAGGCAGCAAACACTGCTGATTTGAAAGGGCTTTTCTCCCAGCTTCTCAACAAAAACTTACATGAAAAGATTCCAGGTTTTAGCAGCAATTTGGATAACTAGGCCCATTACCAAAAAGGCTGAGGCTTTGGCCAAAAACCCCAATCAGCTGATCCAAAAAAGCCCATGTGGTCCTAAAGAAAGTAGTCAAGTGTATTCTTACTTGATCTTTTTAATTACTTCTTTTTTACATTTGAAGAATAATTGTTCATTAATGGCCTGAAGCAATTTAATTTTCTTAAGTAATAGGATTCCTAGGGGCTCATGGTTTTGCTAGGCATGTACAGGTATTTTATGATGGGAAGGTATTAAATAGTGGTCAGGATACAGAAAAGCCAAATCAGCTGAGCATGTTGGTGATGTCCATGGGCACATTTATGTGCAGGCTCAGTTACTGAAGTGTTCCCTTCCAACGGTCCTTTCCCCTTGAGGTCATCCAAGGTGTGATTTAAGGTCTCTCTGCCCTCTTCTCCTGCTTCCCACACTCCACACCCAGCTACTGGAAGATTCATTAATGACATCAAAGTGCTCAGACAATATGAAAATAAAATAGAGATCCAGCTTCCCTTTGTCTAGCTTGAGGAGGGTAAGACAAGCATGGCTGGTTATCAATTACCCCATAAATAAGTTCTTGTAACTGCTGCTTTATGACATGTGCACAACAAAAATCCAACATGCTGCGTGCATCCCTTTCACTACTGTGACAGAAAATCTCCACCTGATTAGATCAAGAAAGAGAAAGCAAATGGGCTTGTTACTGTCTTCTTGACTCATTGTCTGGAAGATGAATGCTTCCATGCATTGAGAGGTTTACACTTCAGCTGTTCCATACTCTTCTGTTGGAATTGCTGTGAGGTCCTGCATATATGGAGAGGGAAGAAAAACTGGAGACCCTAACAAAGACTTCAAGAACTTTTGAAATTTTTTAAAATTATTAAAGAGCATTTGAAAAGGCTCCGTTTGGTACTTTGGTGAATGGATGCTGGTAGGTGATGAAATGCCTTTGTCTTGTTATGATAAAAGAAAGATGTGCCTAGGAGAAATGTACAGCAGAGAGAGCAAGCTCCTCTACATGAGGTTCATCTCCCCCTTCTGCTCAACAGCTCTTAGCTTGATGTGGGCTGTGAGCTCCATGGGCTCTGCCCCTGCTCACATATCCCTGACAATACAAAACATTTGTTCTCCGACCATGGCCAGCCAAGAGAAAGGATGAGCAAAGCTCAACAGCTGATTCTACACAGAGGAAATAAGAAACACACACCTGATCTATAGAAGGGGTTTTGAGCCATCAGCCCAAGCTTGCTGTTTGCTGTTGCAATGGTCTGAGATTTTTTAAACAGCCATGGCTGTTTACAGTTGAAGACAGTTCTTCAGGTTTGTCACAGCAACCCAGTCTTGCAAAACTATATAGATTGAGTGAGTCTCTCACTTCAACACCATTATTGCTGTTTGGTTGGATTGTTAAGATGAACCAGATATCTTCCCTTATCAGCTTTCACAACAAACACATCTTCTCTAGTCTCTTGGGAAGCAAGAAAACTACCTCGAATTAAGTAAGGAAGAGGCTGGTTGGCTAGTTCAAACAGGGCTAGAGTAAAAGAAGTGACTTGCCCTTCATTTTTTCATGTCCTTCTGAAAAGCTGCAGCATATGAATTAACACTCATAATTTCCTACTTGCTCTTTTGGATGTCAAAAGTTTTCTTCCTATTTTTACAGCATTTTGATGTCAGAGTTCTCACTTCTGTTGCCAGTTAATGGGATTGAGAAATACTCTTTGTACTTCAGAGGGAAGAGTGTGTCAAAGGTTTGAAACTAATTGATTAACTACCTTTGATTTTACTGAGTCTTGGCTCAGAGTTTGTGACAATGCCTTGGTCTCAACAAATGTACTGGCAGGGTGGCTGTGCTAATTAGATCCTAGCTGCAATGGCAGCATTTATTCCACACAGAAGAATCCCCAAGGAGTTTATGACAACAATTAAATAGAGTCAAAGCAAGGACTAAAGATAATCACCCAACTAATCTTTCCCGATCTCTTACTATTTCTGAATTACATTATCTTGCACTGTCAACAAAGTCAGCAATTACAACTTTGGTGTAGTTTACTTTAAAAAAATCTTACTGAAAAGTTTGATGCAGTTTATTGTCCTGTCAAATTTGTCCTATCAACCCAGGGAAGTTACTGAGGACAGTATAGTATAACATATGAAAATGGCACAGGAACAACTTCTTATATTTCAGTGTAACATCGTTGTAAGCAATGACCGTGTTTCAGAGCAGAAACACCTTTAGAAGGGTAAATCTTACCTAAATTCTATTTTCACCAAGAAGAAATGAATTGTCTCCCATATGATCACAAAGAAAACTGAGAAAAATTGCAGATGCATACCTAAATTTTAGTCTAAGGTCCTCTTTTCCTCCCAGGTTAGTTCCTGGAATTCTCAGAAGTAGTGATATGAGTGCTACTTTTATACCTGGGCCTGTTAGTTGTCTCTATTCTATCTTTTTTTTTCAATTTATTTTTGGTAATAATCTATGTTTATGATCTGTTGAGGTTTTTAGATAGAAAATTATCTTTTTAATTTCCCTCAAACCTACTGTGTAATAGACAACTACAGTTAAATGCAACTGTCCCTCACAATGCTGAACTTCATTAGGGAACACAAATTTACCTGGAGCTTTCAGTCACATACGAGGGTGCCACTTCCAGAATCCTTTCTAAATTCCTTCTTGCTCTGCTCTGATGAGCTCTGTTAACCTATTACTTTGCTGATAATACCGTACTACATGTTCATGAGCATTCTTCGGTGTACTACAAAACACCAAAGGGTACCTAAGGTTTCATAATAGCTATAGCTGATTTGCGCACAGAGAAAAGTTCTAGCAATATGCTAGAAATAAAACTGATGATAAGAAACTGTTTTTTAAAAAATCTGCCTTTCATGTCTTCCCAAGGATTTGCAGAGATGAGATGCAGAGAGCTCACACAGTTTACCTACTGAAAGCTGAACTTAAAATGAATCAGCCATTTAGAGCTCAATCTCTGAATTTTCAGCTGGCTTCAAGCTCCAATCTACGGCAGTGCTTGTGATCAATAAGGCAATGAAATGCTGAACCTCACCAAGAATAAACCTAGCAAGGCAGGATAATAATAATTTTTAAGCCTCATGAGCTAACAATGAGTTCTCTACTGCCCCGGAGAGTACGAACTATATTTCTTTTGGCAGTTATCTGGATCTTCATCATGCTTTGCACTCCAAGAAGAAAATATTACTCCTCAACCTGTGGTGAACTACTCCTTATCCTCTGGAGCACTTTTATTATGTTCTTGTAAAAACACACTGACTGGACTAGAGCTTTCAAAATAAGATTTAGTAAGCAAAAATGAAAACAAACCCAAAAAACCCAAACCAAACAAGAAACAAAACAAAGAAGAGCTGTCACATGTGGTAAACACAGGCTATGGAAAAGAAATAGTGTCTAATCTCAATTGCTTCAGCGTCCTGGGGAAATAATTTTACCAGCCTTGTACTAAAAGAAAGGCTTTCATTTGGCAATGGAAATACATACAGGAGGCAGAAAGAAGGATAAGCAGCTTATACTCCATGTTCTGATCTTACACAGTGCACACATAAAGAAAGATATATCCTATGGATTTATTTATGCTATCAGATACATAGCTATAACATAAATTCTTCTAAACTCATACAAGTAGTTTTTCTTATGGAAAACTAAATGTAGGCTTTGGAAACACAAAAAACATAACTTGCTTTGGCTAGTAGCGCACCTGCTCTGGATCATTGGAAAATGCCTCTGTTCTCATGGGAACCTTCTGCACCTTGACCCCATCTTGGTGATCATGGAGAAAATCTAAACTTTCACTGTAGCCTATGAGCAATTAAATTGCAGTTGTTACTGTGGATATGTAAATTTGCTTTCTTCTTTTCCTGCTTAACTGTTTTGAAGAATAGAATTGACCCAGATTTTCTTAACTGGATTCTGAGGGAGAGATTTTTCCACAGGACCCAATAGGTTTAGGATTGCAGTATGTACTGTACTTATCTTGGGTCCTGTGGTCATGAGTCAGTGCACTGATTTCAGCTCACCCTCTAGGTATCTAAAATCAGTATTTTGGAGCCTCTGATCCTATATACTTCTTCATGAGTCAGATATTCTCTGCTTACTCTGGAGATTTCTTCTGATTACAAGATGGAAAAATTTGGCTAGTCAGCAGTAATTTACTTATCTCCATTCCTGAAGCTTTCAAGACCTCATTCCCTCTCATGGAGGCTGACCATATGGCAGAAAGGCATTGTTTTAATATGGATGCTGCACACCCAAAAGGAAGAAAATAAACACATTTACAAATGCAGAGAAAATGAAAACATATTTTCTGCTGAGTATTCTGAAAAATTAATGGTGTGTGATACCTATGTCTGTTGTTTCCCAAAGCCTTGGTTTCCAAAGAGTAGTAAATTTGTTCACAAACTGTAGTTCACACTGCTTGTATGTAGTAATGGGGAAAAAGGGCATTTTACTGGGAAAACTTAGCATAGTCCTGTGACTTGAGCAGTTAGCAGAGTGGCCAGTTTGCTTTGACAGAGTCAGCACACACAGTAGATTAAGCCAAAGTATGTTTCCCATCTGCCTCTGTGAAAACACCCCCAGAATGGGCACAAAAAAAGAGGAGTTAGAGATGTGCACGTGCCTGCCAAGGCCAGGATCTTACTGGCGCCACAGGGGTGTGGTGGATTGGCTTCTGTAACTGGGTATCAGGAGAGCAGACTTTAGGATCTGCAGAGATCTGCTTGGTAGAATACCATGGGATAAAGTCCTGGAGTGAATGGGAGTCCAAAAAAGCTGTTCAATATACATGGATCTCCACCTCCAAACTCAGGAGCAATGAACCCCAACAAAGATGCCCAGCAAGATCATGGAACAGATCCTCTAAGCTAGAGAGACACAGATTTGATGGCTGGATTACTTGATGGTTAAGGAATGGTTGGATGGACAAAAAGAGCTGTAGTAACATCCCATCCTTAAGGGGGAGGGAGCATGCTGTCACGATCCGTTCACACAAGCCGGGTTCGTGATGGTTTGTTTTAGGGATCTCAGAGCACAAAAGACACAGCGGGGGGACAAACTCAGTTCATTCAATCACAAATGCACCTTTATTTAGTGCCAACAAATGCAATAGTGGGGAGAGAAAAGAGAGTAGTGAGAAAAACAGAAAAAGAGGGGAAGGAGATTATAGCTACCAACATGGAGGGTCGAGTCCTCGAGGCTTTTGAAGATGCCTATAGATGCAAGTTTCTCCAGTGGGGT